>NW_007727742.1:349488-350466 GCF_000696425.1 Galeopterus variegatus | reverse complement strand
AGGGTTGCGATCCGTTGCCGGACACGGAAAAAGACAAAAGACAAAAAAAAAAAAAAAGGTGTATCTCTAAACCCTACCATAGGTTTGATTCACTCTTTCCTACCCCTACACATGAATCCTCAGGTGGAACAAACAGGAATGCTTGGCTGAAGATGACACCACTCCAGACCGAGCTGTTAGGGCATTAGTGGGAACACAGATCTTACCCTTAATTCAATTACAGCCTGTTGTAGAGAGCCTTCTGTAGTTAATGCAGTTTGTGGTAAGATTTTCCCCTGTACTCATTTAAATATAATTGCTACACTTATCTTGTCACTGTGAAACTTCTGAGTTGTTCTCTTCATATTCGCATAAACCTGTGATTTCCTATAGACCCTCAACTGTAAGATTTTGCGCTGAAATTAACTACTTTATCCATCCAAACCATCTTTCCTTTCTCCTGCCTTATATTTGGCATCTGCCTCATTGAAGGAGCCCCTATGGGTTTTCCAACCAGAAAGCAATTATAGCCTCAGAGAGGTTAGGCCTGTCCACAGAGTCCATAAGAAAGCCACATTCTCCAGAATAAAGACTATGATATTTCATGGAAAAGTCACTGGAAGCCCAGTGAAAGGCTGAAGATTTGGGGGTGCTTGCGTTCAGGTCTGTGAACTATGGTGGCTAATTCTCACTAAAAATGACCTGGAGTGGTTTTTGAAAACAATGTCAAGAAAAACAAAGTCAATATCTTTGTGTCAGTAGGGTTAAAATTCTTAGATATCAAAAACTAAATTTATCAAAGCATTCTTGCCTTGTCTATCTGGGTCCTCTCAACTCTGCTGCATATTAGAATCAACTGAAAATCTTTAGGTGCTGCCTAAGCCCTTCCGCAGAGAAATCAAATCAGAATTCCTGAGAGTGGAGTCGGGACACTAGTATTTTTGTTTTTGAATTTCTCTAGGTGATTCTAATGTACAGACAGGGTTGAAAACCACTGTC
>NW_007727742.1:346232-348848 GCF_000696425.1 Galeopterus variegatus | reverse complement strand
CTTTAGGTGCTGCCTAAGCCCTTCCGCAGAGAAATCAAATCAGAATTCCTGAGAGTGGAGTCAGGACACTAGTATTTTTGTTTTTGAATTTCTCTAGGTGATTCTAATGTACAGACAGGGTTGAAAACCACTGTTTCATTTGAATCTCATATCAACTCTGTGAAAGGACTCTGATGAAGGTGGGCAACTTACCCCAGGCCACACAGGAGATTAACAGTGTCTGTATTAGATCTCAAAATCCCTGATTCCTTTCCAAGCTAACAAGGCTCCCTTAACATCATAACTGACTGTCACGGGACTGTTACTTTGCGGGAGGTGAAAGAGTGGCCGACTTCCATGGAAACCAGCTCTCGCATAATCTAGTCCATCAGTATTAGCAGCTGACACCGCACTCTCCCTTCCAATGCTGTCACATGGTGGTAGGGCCAGGCAGGAGTGCGATGGCACTGCAAGGCTACTCAGTGTGTGAGAAATGGCTTCCTTGCATAAAAGCAGCTGGTGTCCCGTAATGTTACTAGAATAAACGGAACACTGAGATTTGTGCTTCCAACTGACTGCATCATTTTCTCTATCTTCCATCCTTGCTGGGGAAAGGGGGATGCTAATTCAGTGCCCCTTATTGTAGTATTTTGGGATTATGCTGGAAGAGCCCCGTCTCAACCATGGCTAAACAAGAGCAGCCTACTTAGTCGGTGTGAGTTTGACAAGAAAGGGCTGCACAGCTATATAAGTAGGACAGCTGGCTCCCTAAAACCAATGGGCACACTCACAAAGGCACCAAATGCCAGAGATGAGCAGGTGACAATCCTCACTACTAATTGGTTTTTCTTGGCAGATAGCAATAACCCATAAAATGACACTGACTTGAAACTGAACCACAAAAATTCTGTGGGTTGTCAAGTTTCTAAAAAGTAGAATTGACACAGGGATAAGGACTCTGCATGTGAGGGTAGAGGGGGAGAATATAAGGCAGAGAAACAGCATTTTCATGCACATTCCCCTCCCTCCTTTTATTTGAGATCTGTTTCTCTACATTAAGACTTTGGATAATCACTTTGTTCAGAAATCTAAACAACAAGAAACAACCATTAAATACCTATTTTTTTAACTTACAAAAGAAGTCAAGTCTGATGATTTGGGAAAAGACTAACCTCTGGCAATGAGGAAATTAGGGAGTATATATCCTAGGGAGTCCACACTTAAATGCAAGGGCTGGCAGAGGGTTACCAAGGCTCCAGTTTCCCCAGCTGCTCAGTGACTTCAGATTTCAAGGTATTGTCCCCATTTTGTGTGCCCTGATGGGTCACTAGGTCACTTTCCTGAGATCATCAGGTTGGCAGCTGCTGTCCTGATCCAGAAGTCTCCTCCTCACTGCAACACCAGAAGACACCTCAGAGAATCTCTTTGCTCAGTGTACCTCCCAAGATTACAGGCTCAGCCCTAATAAACATGAGGACAGAAGCATTAGCCTCAGCTGGTTGAGATAAACTAAACACTGCACCTTCCCAAACCACCAGCCCTGTCCCCCTTCACTCTCCAAGCCCATATCTGGGCAGACTGTTAAAGTAAAAAGATTTTCTGTATAAAAGCTGAAAAGGACAAGAACTAGATAGACGTTTCTGAGTGCCCACTATGTTCTAGTCACTGGGCCAGAAACTTTTCAATACATTAAGCCCCACTTATAGATGAGGAAAAAGAATCAGAGAGGATAAGCACATAGCCCAACTTTGGAGAAGTATAATCTAAACCCACATTTACCTATTCAATACATTAAGCCCCACTTATAGATGAGGAAAAAGAATCAGAGAGGATAAGCACATAGCCTAACTTTGGAGAAGTATAATCTAAACCCACATTTACCTATAAATTTTTTCATAAACATGGCCAGAATTCAGTGGAGTTCAGCAGCATTAAGTACATTAACATTGTTGTGCAACCATCACCACCATCCCATCTTCAGCTTCTACATCTTCCCAGACTGAACCCCTACACCCATTAAACCATACTCCACCTTTCCTCCTCCTCCCATCCCCTGGCAACCACCATTCTACTTTCTGTCTCTCTGAATTCAACAATTCTGGGTACCTTATATAAGCAGAATCATTTCAATGCATTTTAAAAAAAGATATAGAAAACCCAGTCATTGGGAGTCAGAACTTAGTTTTGTGCTTTCTCCTTCCTTGAATGTTTTAAGTATTTCAGATAGATTTTATAAGACAAAAGTTCTCTTTGGCACTTCCATGGTACAGTCTACTTTGTAGATTTATTTTTTTTTTAAAGAAAAATTCTTTTGAGAATTCTTCCCATTGAGAGTTACTGCTGTGATTAAACAGCCAGTTCTTGAACTAGGTACAGTGCTGGGTGGTGAAAATACAAAGAGAGTAAAATGAAATCCTCTGCCTTCAGAGTTTATTCTTTCAAAGGGAAAGGGCAATTCTTGTTTGCAAACCAAGACACACAGAAGAAAGAGGAGATATATCCGTCTAAGTAAGAAGCAGGATAGAAACATCCTTTAGACAATTAAATCTCCCCAGGTACTTTTTAGCCTATTTTTTATCACTGGGCTAAAATTTTATAAATATCTATTCAATGTACATTCCCAAGATTCCAAAGAAA
>NW_007727742.1:344297-345902 GCF_000696425.1 Galeopterus variegatus | reverse complement strand
GAATTGTGTCCTCAAGGAATTCACAAATTTAGAGGAGATAAGACATGTGTATAAATAAGTTAATACATGGTAGAAAATGACAGGCTGAATAAAAGAGGTACATAAAAATCCTTACAGGAGTTTGGAGAAAGAAAAGAGTACTTTCAACTCGGAGGTGTGATAAAACTTTGTAGAAAATGGTAGGTCCTGAAGAAAGGCAAGCTGTTGACAGGAAGAGATGGAGTACACAAATTCAGCTAAAGGATTAGTAGAAATGTAAATGAAGATTGTGAAGGGAATCAGAGAAAAACACAGAATTTTTTATGGAAGACCTGAAAAACAAAGAATCTGTGCTGTATTTACTAGTCAGTGTGGTGCCACTAAAGGTTCATGTACCATAATCAGTGCTGTGATTCCTCCAGATAAATAGGAAGGCACTGTGAGAAAAAAACCAGGGATAAGAAATAGAATCAAGAAGAGAAGCCTTCTGCTTCTGGCCTAGATGGATCACCCATTAGCCTGAAGATACCTTACTGCCCTGAAAGGGTTTCCAGGCCACAACACAGGGAGATGGATGCCAGAAAGAACCTGGTAGACTCTCTGTGTTGAGATATGGAGCTGAGAGTCTGGGGACAGTTACAATCCACAGGAAAGAGTACTGGAAAGGAGGGAGCTGCACAGAGAACCCAAAAGATCTGTAGAAGTCCCTCTTGAGTATTCAGTAAAGTATTAATCAGGCATTTGAGTGAAGAAACGGCCAAAGGCCAAGGAAAAGAATCCTCCAAAAGGATTAAAGGCTGAGAATAGTGCCTATTCCTACCAATCAGACTAAAAAAACCTCACAATTCATGGCACATTGGATAGAGGACTCAGAAAGATCTTACTTTACAAGTAAGGGAAATGATAATACAGACTCTAGATTTAGCAGACAAGAACTTTGAAATATTATTCCTGTCTTTGGCATATTTCAAAGGATAAGAAGAGACTTAAAAGATATAAAAAAGATCTAAAATGGACTTCTAGAGATTAAAAACTACAATGTTTGAGATGAAAAAGACACTGAATGGGATTAGTGGCAGATTAAACATTGCAGAAGAGAAGATTAGTGTTTCGAGATGGAACACAGAGGGAAACATGAATAAAAGCCCATTAGTGAGCTGTAGGAGAACTTCAAGTGGCCAAATACATGAGTAATTGGAGTCTCCAAAAAGAGGAGAAAGGGACAGAAAACTACCTGAAAAAGGGCTAAAATTTTCCAAATTTGATGAAAACTATAAACTCATAGATCTGAAATGCTCAAAGAATCCCAAGTATAAGAAATATGAAGAAAAACCAAGCTAACACACATTATAATCAAGTTACTCAAATCCAGTAATAGAGATAATCTTAAAAGCTAACTGAGGGAAAAAGACTCATATACAGAGAAACAAAGATAAACATGACATCAGAAGCAATGCAATTGAGAAGACAGTGAGGAACAATTTGAAATACTGAAAGAAAAAAAAAAATCCCTGTCAACCTAGAATTCTATAACCAGTGAAAATGAAATAAATGCTTTTGGACATAAAAAGCTGAAAGAATTTACCACCAGCTGACCAACTATACAAGAAATGTTAAAGGAAACCC
>NW_007727742.1:341871-344197 GCF_000696425.1 Galeopterus variegatus | reverse complement strand
TGAGGGAAAAAGACTCATATACAGAGAAACAAAGATAAACATGACATCAGAAGCAATGCAATTGAGAAGACAGTGAGGAACAATTTGAAATACTGAAAGAAAAAAAAAATCCCTGTCAACCTAGAATTCTATAACCAGTGAAAATGAAATAAATGCTTTTGGACATAAAAAGCTGAAAGAATTTACCACCAGCTGACCAACTATACAAGAAATGTTAAAGGAAACCCTTCAGGCAGAAGAAAAAATGGTCCCAGAGGAAATATGAATCTACACAAAGAATGGAGAGCATTAGGAATAATAGCTACATGGGTAAATATGTAAGTTATTTGAATCTCTCTCAAAAGAAATTTGACAACCTAAACAAAAATTACAACAACGTATTGTAAGGTTTATAACATATGTAAAAGCAAAATATATAACAGTAACAACATAAAGGCTGGGAGGGGAGAAGTGGAAATATAGTACCATAAGATTTTCATACTATACGTTAAACAGTATTCTATCACTTGAAAGTAAACTGCAATAAGGTAAAGATTATAATATAGACTCTAAAGCAACCTCTGAAACAACAAAACAAAGACTTATAGCTAATAAGCCAACAAAGGAAATAAAATGGAAGAAAAAACAATAAAAAAGGAGGAAGAAAAAAAGGAAAAAGGAACAGATGGGGGAAATAAAAAACTAACATAGGAATGACAGGCCTAAACCCAACTTTATCAACAATCATATTAAATGTTAATTATCTAAACACTTCAGTGCAAAGATCAGAATAGATTTTAATAAGTAAGGGGCCGGCCTGGTGGCGCACTGCTATAGTGCACCGCTTGGGAGTGTGGTGGCGCTCCCGCCGAGGGTTCGGATCCCACATACAGATCGGTTCCCGCTCACTGGCTGAGCGAGGTGCGGGAGCAACACCGAGGGTTGCGATCCTGTTGCCGGTCCCGGTCCGGTACGGGGGCAACACTGAGGGTTGCAATCCATTGCCGGACACGGAAAAAGACAAAAAGGAAAAAAAAAAAAAAAAAGTAAGACCCAACCACATGCTATCAACAAGAAATGCACTGTAAATATAAAGGTTAAAAGTGAGACTGGAAAAAGGCACACCATTTAACACTAGTCAACAGAAAATTGGAGTGGCCATAGTAATATCAGTTGAAGTAGATTTCAAAGCAAAGGCTAACACTATAAACGGAGAAGGTCATTTCAAAATAATAAAGGAGTCAATTCATCAAGAGGACATAAAAATTCTAAACATGTATGCACCAAATAACGGAACTTCGAAATATACAAAGCAAAAACTAATAGAACTGCAAGGAGAAACAGATAAATCCACAATAATAATTGGAGATTTCAATAGGCTTTCTCAATGAAATAGAAAACAAAAACAATAAAGAAAATCAACAAAACCAAAGGCAAGTCCCTTGAATAGACAAATAAAATTGAGAAACCTCAAGCCAGACAAAAGGAAAAAAAGAAAGCATAAATGATCAATATTAGGGATGAGGGAGAGGATATCACTATAGATTCTACAGATATTAAACAGATAATAAGAATATTATACAGTTTTATGCTAATAAATTTCACAACTTAGATTAAATGGACTTATTCTTTGAAAGAGAGAGAAACTCATTTAAGAAGTAGGTAACCTGAACAGTCCTATATGTACTAAAGAAATTGAATTTGTAGTTAAAACCTTCTCACAAAGACAACTTGAAGCCTAGGTGACTCATGTGATGAATTCTACAAAACAATTAAGGAAATAATAAATTTTATTTATCCTTTCTGGGAAACTGAAGAGACGGAAACACTTGCTAACTTGTTCCATGAGGCCAGGATTATGTTGTACCAAAACCAGGGAAAGAAATTAAAAGAAAGTAAAATATTTCTCCCGCACACAGATGCAAAAATTCTAAATGAAATTTGAGCAAATAGAATCCAATTAAATCATCACAACCAAGTAGGGTTTATCCTAGCAATGGAAGTCTTTTTTAATATAGAAAAATCAATCAATGTGATTCATCATATTTACAAACTAAGAAAGAAAATCATATAATCATCTCCATAGATGCACAAAAAGCATTTGAAAAAATTCAACATCCATTCCTGTTAATAATTCTCAGCAAAACAGGAATACAAGGGAATGTCCTTGATGAAAAGCACCTAAGAAAAACCTATAGCATACATCATACTGAACAGTGAAAGACAGAACAATTTTCCTCTAAGATCAGGAACATGACAATGACGTCTGCTCTTGCCATTTCTATTCAACTCTGTAATGGAAGTTTTAACCAGTGCAAGCAGGCAAGGAAAACATACACACACACAC
>NW_007727742.1:319276-340830 GCF_000696425.1 Galeopterus variegatus | reverse complement strand
AAAACTACAAAACACTTCTGAGAGTCATTAAATGGAAAAATACACTGTTACACAGGGTCGAAGACTCAGTATTGCTAAGATGTCAATTTTATCCAAATGGATGTACAGATGGAATGCATTACCAATCAAAACTGCAGCAGGCTTTTATCGTAAAAACTGTCTGACTGACTCTAAAATTTATATGGAGATGCGAAGAACCCAGAATAGCCAAAACAACTTTAAACAAAAAAGAGCAAAGTTGGAGGATTAACAGTATCTCATTGCAAGACTTGTTATAAAGCTATAATGATGAACACAATGTAGTACTGATGTAAAGATAGACAAATACGATCAATGCAATCGACTGGACGATCTAGAAATAAACTGACACACATATGGACAATTGACTGCTGACAAAGGTATAGAGGCAATCACCAGAGAAAGGGCTCAGTGCCCAAAAGATAGTGTGGCAACAACTGAATATCTACACGCAAAAAGTGAACTTCAGTAAATAATTCACACTGTATACAAAAATTACCTCAAAATAGGTCACAGCCCAAAACATAAAGCCCGAAACAATAAAACTTCTAGGTGAAAATATAGGAGGAAACCTTTGTGACCTTCAGTTAGGTTTTCTTTACATAAAATAAAATGACTTTTACCAATTTCTCCCTAACCTCCCCTCTCCAACTTCCCCTTTCCCACTTCTGGTGGCCTCAGTTCTGTTCTCTCCTTCTGAAAGTTCAATGAATTACTGTGACTGTTGTATCTTTCTTTTATTATTATTNCAAAAGATAGTGTGGCAACAACTGAATATCTACACGCAAAAAGTGAACTTCAGTAAATAATTCACACTGTATACAAAAATTACCTCAAAATAGGTCACAGCCCAAAACATAAAGCCCGAAACAATAAAACTTCTAGGTGAAAATATAGGAGGAAACCTTTGTGACCTTCAGTTAGGTTTTCTTTACATAAAATAAAATGACTTTTACCAATTTCTCCCTAACCTCCCCTCTCCAACTTCCCCTTTCCCACTTCTGGTGGCCTCAGTTCTGTTCTCTCCTTCTGAAAGTTCAATGAATTACTGTGACTGTTGTATCTTTCTTTTATTATTATTTTTTTTAGCTCCCACTTATGAGGACACGTGGTATTTCTCTTTCTGTTCCTGGCTTATTTCACTTAACATAATTTTCTCTAAGTTCATCCATGTTGCTGTGAATGACAGAATTTCATTCTTTTGTTTGTTTTGGTGAGAAACTGGTAAAAGGCCACAAAAATTATTACATTGTATAATGTTAATTACACTAATTATCCTGATTTGAGCATCACATATTGCACAAAGGTATTGATATTCAATGCTGTGCCCCATGGCTGTACACAATCAATTCTGTTTCAATAAAAGAATAAAAAAAAATACTAAGTGAATACAAAAACAAAACCCCAAACACACAATCAGTAAAAGAATAAATTGATAAATAAGACTTCCTCAAAATTAAAAATGTCTGCTTTTTAAAATACAGTGTGAAAAGAATGAAAAGACAAAACAAACTGACAGCAAATATTTGCAAAACATACATCTCATAAAGAACTTGAATACAGAGCATATCAAGAACTCTCAAAACTCAACAATAGGGAAACCCAATTAAAAAATGGGCAAAATATTTGAGCAGATACACAGGTATCAAATAAACACATGAAAATATGCTTTGCATCATTAGTCATCAGGCAAATGAAAATTAAAACCACAATGACATACACCACTGTACACTTAATAGAAGGGTAAAATTAAAAAGACTGATCATACCAAGTGTTGGCAAGGATGTAGAGGAACTGAAACTCTCAGACGCTGGCAGTGGGAATGTAAAATAGTATAATCACCTTAGAAAAGAATTTTGCAGTTTCCTGAAAAGTTAAATATGAACCTACTATATGATGCAGCCATTCCACTCCTGCATGTTTAGCTAAGAGAAACAAAAGCACATTCTACACAAATACTTGTACATGAACATTCATAGCAGCTTTCTTTGTAATAGTCAAAAACTGGCAACGACCCAAGTGCTCATCCAACAGAACTGATAAACTGTGGTATATCAATTCAACAAAATACTACTCGGCAATAAAAAGGAATGAACTTTTGACAAAAATGAACTATTGATAATGAATGCTGAAATAAATTATGTAGAACGAAAGAAGCCAGCTCAAGAAAAGTACATGCTGCATGATTGAAGCTATATAAAATTCTGGGAAATGGAAGCTAACATACAGTGAAAGAAAGCAGATCAGTGGTTGGAGGGTAGGGGAAACAGGATTCCAAAAAAGCCTGAGGAAGCTTTTAGGGGTGATAGATATATGTTGCTTATTTTGAATGTGGTGACAGTTTCACAGATATACATATATGTTTACACTTACAAATTTTACACTTTAAGTACGTGAAGTTTACTTCACGTCAATTATGCCTCAATAAAGCTGTTAAAAAGAAAAGACCATTTGAAAGTCTGCTACAATATTCTAAGAAAGTGGTACAAATGGAAGTGGTAATAGGAATGGACAAAATGTCTACAAGAATACAAAAGATTCAAATTCACAAGATTTGGATGAGTAGGCAAGGAAAGGTCAGGGATAACCCCAAGATTCTGAGATTAGAGAAGGTGGGACCATTAACAGCAAGAGGGGCAACTGAAACAAGAGCAGATAAGTTCAGTTTTGGACACATTGTATGCTGGCAGAACATCTTATTCCAAAGGGCAATTTAAAACCTGGGAGGAGACATAAGAGGCAAGAGATAGCAGCCTTTAAAATCTCCACTCTTATTTCAACTTCATACCTCTTCCTTATTCCCCCTGAGTCTATTTCCTTTCTGCTCCCCCCAAAATAAATTTTCTTCCATCTTATAATCTGAGTCCTGAAAGGAAGAAAATCCAAGTCTGGAAGAGTTCCATTCACCTCCACATGACCTTCTGGGAACTTCTAGGATCACAACCAGAGACAAAGTGTATCATCATCATACGGAGTTCCAAATATGCACTCAGCTAAGTGGAGTTTTCACCGCCTCATAAAAAGGTTGTAAGTGAATAGAGTGATGTATGAAAGAGGAAAAAGGCAACGTACACCACAGGATCTAAGGAACTAGAAGTGGGTAAGGCCTATGAAGTCATCTCTGTTTGCTGCCCACTCTCTGGGACATCAGTCTCTGCCAGAATAGAATTGTTCCTAAGAACTGCAGTGTGATTCTTCCCACCAGAGCCCAAGAAAACATCTGTAAGTCTGGCGGGGTTTCAGTGGAGCATGCTGCTGAGAGGGCTCGGCGCCTCTGCTGGCAAGATTGGTTGTCGGTTCCAACTACAGGGAGAACTATTTTTCTCCTTCCTTGTTTTCTTTTAAATGTCAAAGCTTTTCACACTACAGTGACACCCTAAAATGATTCTCTTACTTCCGTTGCTTCAGTTGAAACAATATTTTTTTCATGCTCCATAGAGTGCCCACCAGCTGATTCAAAACCAGGAATGCAATAGGGCACTCTAATTCAATGTGTCATGAAAAGAAAAAGAAGAAAAAATGAATAAGTTGCTGGGGAAAAAAATCCCTTTCTCTCGAATTTTTTACATTCACTCAATCAGCAAATGTTTATCACTGTTTTAAGGCACTATATTAAGTTCTATGATGTTCTACAAGGTCCATCAGTGGACTAAAATAGCCTCTGATTGCAAGAAGTTTAAAGTTCAATAAGACAAGTACATACACAAATGCAACATGACACAGAAAACACTGTGCACAGAGAGAGGGGTGCAAAATGTCATAGGAATTTCAGTGGAGTGGGAGATTACTCTCTGATGGGATGTCCAGGAGGAAATTAATAGACATTATCTTGTTATAACATATATTCTCACAACAATCCTATGAGGTGAATACTATTTATTGTGTATTTCTAGTGCAAAATGTACAGAGAAGTTATGCACTAGACTTTGAACTAGACTTTGAAAGGCCAGGATATAAACAATCAGAACTCGGAAGAAGAAACAATACCTTTAGGTAGAAGAAATGGTATAGCGTAGAAGTAAGAAATGCAAGGAGTTTTCAGGGAGTAATTCAATATAGTTCAACAAAAGTTATTAAGCACCTACTGGTTACCACACACTGTGCTAAGTGGTAAGAATACAGAGATATCAAAGACAACTCATATTCAAAAGGAATATGCATTCTGAAATGAAATGGCTAATTTCAGTATAACAATTATAGACATCAGGCATAGAGACATGCCCAGTTTCATACTATAAAACCAGAACAATGTAATGGTTAGGAGCAGGCACTCTATAGACAAATTACTTAAGTTTGAATTCCAAGTCTGCCACTTACTTTGATGTATTAGTTTTGTAAGTTTCAGTTTTCTTCTCTGAAGAATGGGCACAATAAATAGTATATATATTATATATTATATATATTATAAGGACTGTTGTGAGGATATACGTTGTAACAAGATAATGTCTATTAAGCCCTTAGTATAGGACCAGACACACAGCAAGTACCTATATAAATATTAGTTATTATTACTGTTATTGTCAATGCCACTGAGGACTGATACTACTTTTACTGAAAGGCCGATTTGTTGCGAATCTACACTATACCCAGAGGTGTTGCTGGGACACAACGTCAGACTGTAATGGCTCACTTAACTTCTGTGTACTTCAGTTTTCTGAGCTGGCATAGACTGGGTGTAACAACATCTTACAGTATGCCATTTTTCTGAGTGTTCTACATATATGATCTCACTTAATCTGCATAACAACCCTGTTCATTTTGCAGATCAGAAAACTGAGGCATGAAGTCAAGTATCTTGCTCTGTGTCACAAAGACAGGAGGTGGCCGAGAAGGGATCAGAAACCAGGCATTTTATCTCCAAGGCCCTGGTCTCAACCACTACACCAAGCTGCCTTTCAGTTCCACCACCATCCATGTCCATCACTATTTAATTGAAAGTTGGTATTTTATCCATAGGCAAAGAGTAAACAAAATCTAAACATGGCATGGAGATGAACCCAAACCAGGAAAAGTATATACCCAAACATCATGCCTCACGTCAGTATGAAGTCTTAACAATTTATAAAACTCTTTCACTCTCATTTTTTTTTTTTTTTTCCTTCTGGCTCCAAATGACTGGGGACTCTAAACAGGCTTATAAATACTTACAGGGCCTCATGTAAGAAATACCTCAGCCCTGCATATTTGAAGGTGCTAAAAGTTGACTTGTGACTGGAAGCAGAGTGAATGTGTTTTGTTTTGGAACTGTGCTGGGCACTGAGGGTGCGTGCAACCTTCCCAATACCTAATAAGCTTTATTATTTCAAGACTTGATTTTTAGCATGTACCTGGCAAGACACTGTACATGTTGGACAACTCTGATGCTCTTTCTCCCTATTTGTACAATGCAGTTTTTCTTTTTTTTTTTCCTTTTTGTCTTTTTTCGTGTCCGGCAACGGATTGCAACCCTCAGTGTCGCGCCCGTACTGGACCGGGACCGGCAACGGGATCGCAACCCTCGGTGCTGCGCCCGCACCTCGCTCAGCCAGTGAGCGGGAACCGGTCTGTATGTGGGATCCAAACCCTCGACGGGAGCGCCGCCGCACTCCCAAGCGGCGTACTGTAGCAGTGCGCCACCGGGCCGGCCCAATGCAGTTTTTCTTAAATTTTATTGGGTCAGAGAACTTTTAGGGGGGTGAAAAAAAAAAAAAACCCAAGCGGTGTACTGTAGCAGTGCGCCACCGGGCCGGCCCAATGCAGTTTTTCTTAAACTTTATTGGGTCAGAGAACTTTTAGGGGGGTGAAAAAAAAAAAAAAGGAAGAATGTTACAGATTCTCTTCCAACAATACACACACACTTGTATACCCTACCTCCCTCCCAACAGATTCTGAGGTCCCTGTGGACTTGGGCCACATGTTTTGTCTTTGTATCCCTGAGACACTGCGCACTGCCTGGCATATAAGGCTCTCAAAACATGTTCTAAGGATACACAAAAGCATCTCTCTGCTGCTCAGTAGTAACTCTGTAAAAATAGGTAAGTTGGGTTTTTGATCACAGAAAGGCAGCATTTACTTCATTCATTCAAGCTGCAGCTCATTTTTAATGCCTACTTCATACCAGGCACTGAGTTAGGCACAGAAATTTCAGAGATACAAAAGACAGTCTTCTAACAAGCAATGTAAGCTAGTTGCGTGAAAGATTCTTATGCAAATGTGTTATAAATTCCAAAAGATTTTCAAAGTGTGCCTGGAGCTTTGAGTTTTCTTTTTCTTCTTTTTTTTTTCACAGTATGGTATTATGTACCTACTTATATTTGAATGAATGCCAGGAAAGAAAATGGGAAACTTTTGAACTCTACATACAATATTAAGGCTTAGATTTAAGGTCATATGGATCACACATTGTAGGTAAAAGAAGTGGAGGTGTTAAAATCTAACACATCCTTCGGAGTAATTTTTAAGAGTAGATGAATCATTTTCCCTGGGATTATCAGCATTGCTCAAAATACCACTTAATCTTTGTCTCACGTTCCTCTTCTATAAAATGGGGGTAATTTTCCTGGGGGTGTGGGGGAAGTGGTGGGAGGGAAAGAGAGGATGCAATATGGTTTAACGGTTTCCTGACTTTGAAGTGTTCTAAAAATACAGCATTTTCATTGCAAACATGTGATGAAATATGTGTCAACACAGCATTCTGTGTTGCTAGGGCAGCCGACCAATAGTTTTACGTATATGCACGCAGCTCTTCAGCTAATGTGGGAAAAGAGAAAGCCGCAGTGATAGGCCTCTTATCTCTTGAACATTCTAGTTGTCCTGAAGACTGTGGCAGGCCCTCCAACTAATGATTAGACTGGGTTAAACAATCAAACTCTGCCATTTGACGAAGACTCTTCTTTCTGCCTCTTAAGCTGTCACAAATTTATTTGCCTTGGGGTTTAATCTATGACATAAAAGCCTGACATGTCCCACTTAAAAACTGTACTCCTAAGTACAGATTAGAGTGCAATTAGGTAGAAAGGAAAGACTTAAAAGATGTGGTTTAAAAAGTTTCTTTAATTTATTCATTACCTTTCCTTAAGTCTTTTTCTTCCTTCACAGAGATTAGAGCAAAGCCCTGGCTCTTGGAATCAGTTGCTCTTCAGAGACGTGGGCTTGGTGGAAGGATCCCATGTTTTGCACCCGTAGAGCTGAACACAACCCATACTGGACTTGCAAAACAGCTAGAACCCATCACCATCTGGCAGCTGTATGGTGGCCTCTATAAAATGAACTGGTGGTCACAGTCCAGTTCCCATTAGACAGATGTCCACTTCACAAAGAGAGCATTATACTCAGCAGCCTGGTTGGCAAAGAGGAGAGAGGACTAGGCATGGACACTGCATTTCTTTCTTTGCCTGACCAGGTTGCTCACTCAGTCGGACTGAAGCAAGCCCGAATGGGGCAGGTAGTATGGCAGCAGTTCTGAGAGGAATATTTTCATTTTCAAATCTAGACTGTGGCTTATTTAGCCACACAGTGGTTATCTTCCAAGACCACCACCAGGACATGCTGATGTCACTGAGGGACGGATGGAGGCTGCACCTGCCCACAGTGCTCTCATAAGCTACCGTTACAGTATTAGGGAGAATGCTTCAGGCAGAGCCAGCAGAGAAAGGCCCTCTTGAGCCTTTCCTGGGTTAACTGGCGTCTTCACCCACAATGAACAAGTCACTGTTGAATCCTGAAGAGAAAGGGCAAAGTGGTATTCTATTACAAGTGTAACTATCTACCTGGATAACCCACGAATATCTTATAGAGGATTTAAAAACTAAGGCCCTATTTCCTGTTTCGCTGCTGAGGTATTCAATTCAATCAGGATAGTGAAACTGGGACGGTCTGTTTTCTCCCTGCCTAATGCAAGTGTGAAGGAAAAGCATGTTTCCAGCACAGCAGGGGAGGGTACAAATTAAGCAATGTATTTTCTCATTGATTTTTCTTAACTCATGCAGACGTTTTGGTTCACATCCTCTTTTTAATAACCGAATATATATATATTTTAATTTGCACATATAAACAAAAACCAAACACCCAACTTAAGCTAACCTGACTTGAAGGATAATCTCTAAGAGGCAACACAGAAAGTGAAAAAGAAAAATTTCATTTCTTTTATTGTGTTTCATTAACTACATAATACAGTAAGAAAACCTATTCAAAATTGTTATCAATTACTATAATACTTCTGTACAAAACAGAATGTAAGTCCCCGTGTAAAGGATGGCTTAGTAATAAAATTTTCACATTTATTTCCTTTTCAAACTTGTGACTCTTCTAATTCTTATCCTAAGAATTCTTTGTGCAAAATGAGCTACCCTATATAGGCTTCTGAAGCCACTCATGATAATGGGTAGGGTGTAGGTGTGGGTAAAGAACCGGCCTCTCTGAAAAATGATATTCCTGACGATGTTTAGCTCAGGATGCTTAGAGACTCCTGCCATGAAAGTCAGTAAACGTCCTCTGCTTGTGGTCATGGAATGCTGCTCTAGTGCCAATCCAACATTTTCAAAACTGAGTGTAGAGGCTATATAAAAGGGAATGAAAGAACTGCGATGAATGTTGAAAAATAACTCAAAAGTAACACCTTGTTGATGGTAGTTTAGTTGCAATGTCAACTTTGAACAAATCATACAGAAAGATCTGTCTGCCAAAGACAAATCAAAATCTGAAAACCCCCAAATGAAGGAGAGTACAATATTAAACACTATGCAATATGCTGAGCAATATAACATAAGGTCTATGGTTATTAGAGGATATCCATGGAAATTTGGGCCAAAGCAAGATAATCAGACATATAATTATTCTGAAGGAGTCTGCTGTCTTCAAGGCCAGGTACACTAGATCTGGAACTCTGAATAATCACCTAGGTTTGGAATCTATAGCAGGCCCTCTTCCCCCAGAGATTATTGATTTTTATTGACTACTCCTCCCCTTTCTCATTCTGCCACATCCTTCCCTTTCCCATATAAGGCTTATTTAAGATATGTATATTCTTTTCTGGCAACCTAGTTGAAAAAGAAGCATCAGAAGTTTTCCCTAAACAGAAATGTTGGGAAACCCTTCCTAATACATATAGCTTACAAAATCAGACACCGTTAGTGTTGCTATTTTTTCATCTTTGTGTTGTTCTACTATATCTACTACGCACTACTTACAATTCTTTATTCAGTTCCCACCACATGCCAGGCACTGCACTCGGCAATTCATAGCCAACATTTTGTAAGTAATTTATTCATCAGAAACCTACCATGTAGGCAGTATCACATCCATTTGAAAAAATGGCATTCAAAGAAAGAAATTAACTTTGGGCTACCACAAAGTTTAAAACCCACCATGTGCGAGTTTTACAAATATACACACATACCTCTTATGAGGGTTAAGACTATCAGTCACTGTTTAGTGTCAGGTGTATCTGGATCCATCAGGTAGAGGCTGGCAGTTCTTCCAGGACCCTGCACTAAACAATGTTAACACTGAAAAAAGGTACTGAGGGCCAGCTTGCTCATTACTGATGCTTTTGTTATGCTAACAGGAGGGCGGGCGAACTTCATATCCTTGGACTTAATGGAGAATCCTCAGAAAGGTTCATTAGTGAAACTTTTGCCTATTCTTGTCCTAAACTCCTGACAGGGAGGGGAAAGAAGAAAGAAAACTAAAAATGAAGAAAAGGGGAAAGAAGAGATACGGACATTTTACTGGAAGGAAAAACATCAGACTCTTATCACATGACCTTGGTTCCCCTAACACTCTTGACAGGGAGGGGAAAGAAGAAAGAAAACTAAAAATGAAGAAAAGGGGAAAGAAGAGATACGGGCATTTTACTGGAAGGAAAAACATCAGACTCTTATCACATGACCTTGGTTCCCCTAACACTCTCACTTCTATTTTCTTCTTCTGTATATGAATAGCATAGGAATCTCATGCTTTTGGGGGGATGGGGCATTCTCCAGAAGAGAAAACACACATGCACACACACACACACACAGGACATTGGTAACCCAAAGCTGGCTCTACATTTCAAAAGAACTATGGCAGTCCTGTTTTTAATACCCACAATTCTTTCTCTCCTTTGGGGCAAAGAACATGGACTATTCATTTTCATATTCTCAGCATTAAGCATACCACCTTGTACACAGTAGGTATGTACTAATAAATGTTCACTGCCACGTGACTGGTACCCTGGCAAACACTTTGTGAGCTCTCCGGGCCACACCCTTCATCTTTTCTATTCTACATTAAATTCAACATTATATAAATAGGACCCAGGGCTTTCAAGGCTACCCTAAGCTCCAAATCACTGTTACAAAAGAGCTATGCATTAAGCCTTATGAAAGAGCTAGCCAGAGGTCCACTCCTGCGGACTGCTAGCTTAGCTGCCTGCCCCCACCATCTCCTTAACTTTCATAACATGCTCTAAGTTCACCACCTCTTCTGTGTAAAAGTTTGGTTCAAATTCTACACTGTGCCTGCTGTTCCAACATTTTAAGTACAAGCAGCAGAATTTCAGGGTTTAACACTAATTGAAAGAGCTTATCTAAATATAGCCTCACTCTGCACTTTAGCATCTTCAAAACTTCAATCATATTCTCTCTTTTTTTTCTGAGAGCACAATCCCTCTTTTTAATGTCTTGCTACAGCCTTTCTCCCTTTTCATTCTCGCCTTTTAAGTTAACCTTCTAGACCTTTCCATATGGGTTCACCTTCCTAGACCTTTGTGATTCATGCTGCTCTCCTTTGGAACTCTTCTATCTCCTTGATATATCTTCAATAACTTTTCCTAATATTGGGCACAGTGGCCTAGATAGGAGCTAAAAAGCTCTTTGTGAAAGATGGTGAATTACCTGTTCCTTAACACCTGGTGTCGGGTACCGTCATTTGTAATGTTCAGCATTTGGGGGCAGTTTTGACCACTAGCTTGTCAGAGGCCTTGTTTCCTATGCTCCTCTCTACATGTCTGAGATGCAGTTTCCACTAAACTACAGTAGTCTGGGAAACATTTTATTTTTTTAACTAAAACTAAAGAGAAGACAACAAAATAGCAGCAGGTGATAGACTTAGCTGGTGAGAGACTATAAACACGGCAGACGACACTAAAAGCTACTGTAAAGAGATAGGTCTTGATCCACATATATGCCGGTTAGGCTGCAGACTTTGTCCTACATAAACTTAAGGCCTAACAGATCCCAACATATTTTATAATGATCAGATTCTGGGTCAGTTAAAGAGTATGGTGAGTGAATATTGCGGTTAGGCTGCAGACTTTGTCCTACATAAACTTAAGGCCTAACAGACCCCAACATATTTTATAATGATCAGATTCTGGGTCAGTTAAAGAGTATGGTGAGTGAATATTGTCTTTCAATCCTTTAATTCTCTTCTCTAATTCCAATTTATGATCCTCTAATGGAAACAGAGAAATTATATTCCTTTATTCTTCAAACTCATCATTGTCCAAAGTATGTTTTATGAGTTTCTCCAATTTGAATTAACACCAGAATGTGGATCTGGATTAGAGACATCTCTGTCATTTACATAGAGAGTGAAAAAATATTGATCCTAAATACCAATTCCTGTGGTGTTTCAATTGCCATCGCCATTCTCCCTGCCCATTAGTTTTACCATTATAACCTTCCCCTGTTCGGCTAAATAGCTCCCTTTCCATTTATAGCAAAACTTGCTTCTTAGCTTGCTGTCTGTATGTGCCTGTCTACGTGACTCGGGAAAAGAGGCCTTGAGAAATCCATGCACATCATCACCCATCACCTCACGTATGTCTTTTTTTCTGTGTTCCTTTCTCCGTAGCATGTACTCATCAAGGCAAATTTGAAAATATCTTCACACATCTGAAGAGCCTGATTCTTTAATATATCTAAATGGTGTAGTTCACTGCAAGTATCTCTAGAGTTACTTCTAATATATCACTGAGATGACCTAATGCCTAACTGATTTTTCACTATATTTCACAGTTTGGGCCAGAACATTTTTAAATTCTCTTGACCAATTATCTTGGAAGCCAACATACTATCATCATTTTTGTTACCAGAACATATGAACCCATATGTTCATATGAATCTGTTGCTAAATCATTATTTTAGCCTAGTTTCCACTTTTCCCATTTGGCCAATTATCTTTCCATCCCTTCTTAGATTCCAAAAGTTTTGAAGATCATAATAACTGTTCTGTATTTATTCACAGTGGTACACCCTGGCATGCCTATGTCTAACTGGAGGGAGAATTGTTCTTGTAAAAGGTTTGGCCAGCCAATATTGGAAAACAAAGCATGAGATAGATAGATAGATGATAATTTTACTCAGGATCAGTAAAATTAGCGTGAGGAATAAACAACCTGAGACCTAATGTCTAAATTTTGTTAGCATCTACAGCCATATGTCCAAGGATGAAAATTCAGTCTTTTAAGAATCTACTATCATAAGATACGAAAAGCAGCACTAATTATACTGATGGTATTTCTCATTTTACCATGGTTGAAATGATTAAATAAACTTCTTCAAAAGGTATGCAATAATTTTATTTATTTTTTAATGCTATCATTTTAAACACTTCTAAAATCTAACTTAACTATGGTTAATTTTAAACTTTGATTAGAAGCAAAGATTGAAAGAGGAAGAAAGTAAACCTTTCAACCCAAATGCTTGATTATATGGGGTCTTTGGAGCAAAAGTGAGTAAGGGAGGGTAGATCATGTTGAGGCAGCTGTCAGACAATGTATATATGTCTCAGAATAACTAACAGCATCACCTTGTAGAGAAAGCCTCTTTCTGGCTAGGAAACTGGACTTCTCATTTCCACAGGACTGGTTTCAAAATGCAGTATGGTGATCCAACCTAGAATAATACGTAACTGATGGCAGAACACCTGTAATGTGTGGAAATCTCATTGGGTGCAAATAAAAAGGCAAATGAGGCCTGTAGGCAGGCAAACTATAAACGCACTCAATGGCAAATGCAAATTGTTGGATAACCTAGGCTTTGCTTCTCCAATCAACCCGTAATGTGTGTTGGAGGGATTCAAACAGATAGAAGCCATGAAGCCCTGGACTTACTACTCATGTCAAATTTCTACCAAAAAAATAGGCTTTTGTTCAAAGCCTATTTTCTTTATTCTTCTGCTATTTACTGGGGATAGATGACTAGGGACTAGCCAAAGTCTTAATGTCCCAGACCGAGGAGAAGAAAACAAAATGGCTAAAAGCAGCCTTGAGTAATTTCTTTTCTTCTTTGATATTGGCTTTCTCTGTGGGTCCTCTATGTCTCCCTCCTTTCTTTTCTTCCTTTTTCTCTCCAGAGATGTAAGGATCAAAATGTATCCATGGTAGATATTATCTGCCACAGTAGAATATATATATATATATTAAATATATATATATATATATAATATGTAAGGGGTATAAGAAATTATACCCTTTGATATAAGTAACAAAAATTCAGTGCTGTGATGAACAGACACAGTCCAGTCACTCATCACCAGAGTATGAAATATTTAAAGGGATTCCTTCTTGCTATAAGTTAAAAGAGGCTTATTTAACATTTCTCCCTCTTTTATCTCAATCAGCTCAATAGGTGAAGTCTGTGTAAGAAAAAATAATTAAAAACTCCATTTCAAAAAATGAATTGTTAAGTCTTTTAATATAACCATAGGATATAACTAGTAAATCCATCTTTCACTAAGATGTGATAAGGATCCCTGCCTACATCAATATAGAAATTCTGACCGCATTTTATATTTATCCTGTGGGTCCTTGGGCAGCCAACAACGAAAGGATGCTGTAATAACTAACAGATATTTGTGCTGACATAAAATGAATTCAGTATGAAAGCATCCTTCCTGTGGGCCACTGAGGTAGTTCTACCAAAACTGGGGCTGTCCCAGAAAATCGAGGGCAGCAACCCTAGTTTTCAAGAAATTTAGGACAGAAATCCTATCCTTTCCTTTACTTGTATGTATTAAAACATAGCATGGGTTCATCTTCCTGTGTTTTGAATTCTTTCATAATTACTGACTTTGAGATGACATCCTTTAAATAAATGGGCTCTAAGTCCACTTCTACTCTTTAAGGGAAGTTTCTGACAGAGGTTCTCAGGAAGAAAGGAAAGGCATGAAATGTGAAAGTGAACCTCTCCACCTCCACCCTGTCCCCTCCAACATCATTTCTTTCAGAAAAAGGCCAAGGGCTGGCCGACCCCGTGGCTCACTCGGGAGAGTACGGCACTGGGAGCGCAGTGGCGCTCCTGCCGCAGGTTTGGATCCTATATAGGGATGGCCAGTGTGCTCACTGGCTGAGCAGGGTGCAGGTGACACCAAACCAAGGGTTACGATCCCCTTACCAGTCACAAAAAAAAAAAAAAAAAAAGAAAAGAAAAAGAAAAAGGCCAAGGGTGTTCTTCACAAATTCTTAACATTTTAAAGAAAAAGAGAATAAAGTTTATAAGACTATCAACTCTCTTTAGACTACACCAGCAGCATTCACATTTGTTCTCTTACTGTATGTGGAACAGCTCCATGAGGTAGGTATTATTTCTACTGTATCAGCAAGGAAGTTCAGGCTCACTCTCTAACCTAGTGTGCAATACTAAGCACCAGTCGTAAGTCTCCTGACTTCAAGGCCTACTCTCATTCTACCATAGCACAGAAGAAGCTTCTGGATTCAGGGCTGTCCCTCTGCCAAATTCTGGAATCAGTACAGTTAGGCTTTGGTGTCTTTTTACCTTCTCCTTTTCCTTTTCCCCTCTCCCTGTTCACTCCCTGGCCATCTAGTCTTTTTCTCAAGAAAACTTTTCCATTGTATTGAACTGGGGAGAGATTAAAACAAAGATTTTATTAACGAATTCTTGAAGACTGAAGCAATGCCTTTAAGGTGGAAAGCAACAACTTGCCATTCTACTGTAAGATCAGCAGGGCCAGTCCCCAGTGTCACTTGACCAACGAGAAGATGAAAAAGCAATAGTATCGTAACCACCACAAAGCTGTTCTTTTGAAACTTAAAGGTAATAACCCTTTCCAAAGGAACCATGAATTTTCGTTTCACCCAGAAAACTGTGGGCTCTTAGAACTAAAGAGCTGCAGCTGCAGAGCAGTTATGCCATGACCTCTCAACATATTTCAAGAAAAAAGGAAGTTTTGTTCTTTGGGCCCACGGTACATAGTGATGGTCAACACAAGCCACTTCCCATTTCTATTTCTCTTTTGGCTGGGAAGTCGCCAAAAGAGAGACAGTAAATCGGATCAACAAGGCCTTAGGCTAGGTCTGAGGTTCCTGCCTACCTTCCAATTTCAAAGCTAAATGACTTTAACCTAGTCACTCAATTTCCGTTCCTGTAAAATCAGAGTAACCGTACCTAACCACTTAAGTTCAGAAAAATGTAAACAACATTCATTATATAAGATACTTTTTCAGGATGCCATGATCCCGAATTATAATTTTGATTGCCTAAAATATGGAGAGACTGATGGCCCAAGGCACTTAATTTACCTACCGCCTAAGAGTTTCGAGTTCGGCCTGGGGTGAACATGATCTCCATGTCTCCCCTTCCTCCACCACACCTTGATCTCTAACCCCTCAACTCTTTCTTTACTTCCCAGACCAGGAGCTACATTTTGCTTCTTCTGTCTTCCCTGTGTCAGGCCTCAGAGAATATTCTAACACATTTGCTACCCTTCCTGACCTGTTACCATATCTGCCTTGGTCACCTCCAACTCTAGGTTCCCTATGACTCCATCTCTCTGCTCATTCATGGATGGGTAGTCCCAGAACCACAAACATCAGGGCCCACTCTAAATCCACTCAACCTAAGTATAACTGGGCCTTCTCTGCTCTTCCACAGTTCTGCAATTCTTTCCCTTTTGAATTTTCCAAAGCAGTCATTTTAAAACTTTTCTATTCTTCTTAACTCTTCAATTCTACCCAGCCTTCTTAGAAACTTACTATTTACTGAGAAGACGGAGGGCATCTGTACTGAGAGTCTATTTCCCTCTATTATGCTGAAATTTTCTGTTGTTACTTCCCCCTAACTGCCCTGCTGTCTCAAACGAAGTATCTTTCCACCTTCTATATGTGATCTTCAGCTTGTCCTTCTGTCTCTTCAAGAACCTGATTCCTGTCCTTACACTTTCACTATCTCCTTTTGCTCTACACCTTATAACTTGGTTAAACAAACAAACAAAAACCTGCATGCCTAAGCTCTCTTTTCTTTCATGACCAGACTACTAGAAAGGGGAGTCTACACTCACAGCCCCCCACTTATACCTCTGTAATTCTTCTCCCCACCCTGACCTTCTTCTGAAATGCTCTCAAGTTCTCCAATCATATCTTATGCTTCTTGTCTGTGACCTTGGGTTCAGCACAATCAAAATTTAACATAATATGCCTCTCCCTTGTTCCCACCACTGCTGACCACTTTCCCACTTCTTCCAGTTGAGTCAGAACCTCCTGGCCATCACTGCCCCAATTTATTATCAAGTCTCCTTCCTTCCACCACAGTCATTATCTGCACCACTCGCTTCCTGCCTTTTCATTCTCATTTCAGAAAGCATCCTCCTCTCAACACAAATCAACACACTGCACCAGTCTCCTGGCCTCTTTTTGCCAAAATATCCTTCTTTGTTTAACAAAGAAATTTCAAATATTTTAGCCTGAGAATGAAGAGCCTCTAAGAACTAGTCCTTGCCTATAGTTCTAGGCTTTGTGGTTTTCTCTTCTATGTCATTTCATGTATTTCACATTTCCTCTGAACTCTGGAAGAATTCACAGTTTCCAGAACATGCCCTGCACCTTCTCACCTGCATGCCTGAATCAAGCCAGTCCATCTACTTATAATGTTCAACATTGTTTTGACTTACTGAAGTACTATTATAGTCTTCAAGATTTGGGAAAGATACCATCTTTTCCTTTCTCATGTAAGCTGCAAGTTATTATTCCTTCTCTGAACTTCCATAGTCCCAGTATGCCCATTTCTTTTTTACTCTTATCTCAAGTTCTTTCATATTATGTTCACTTACCTTATTGTCCCTATTAGATCTTAGGCTCTTGAAAATAGTGATGGTAAAGATAATAATAACAACCATAATAACAATCACCAGCTTAACAAGCTCCTTCCACAGTCCAGCTCTGTGCAAAGCACATAACTTCACTACCTCAGCAACCCTATGAGGACTGTCTCCAATTTCAGATGTGATTAAGTAATGTTCCCAAGGCCAATACCTAGGAAGTGGTGGAGCCAGAAATTGAACTTATGCTTGTTTGATTTCAAAAGCCATGTTCTTAACTTCTGTGTGGTATTTCTCACCATCCATAGACTCAACAGATAACCAGTGAATAAAACATGCTCTTTGTAAGTTCTAACAGGTGGGATAGTTTACAAAGCCAGATAATCCAGAGTTGCTGACCCTGCTTGGTCAATATATACATCTACAGGGAGAAGAAACAGATAGCTTAGACTCTAATTCTTAAAGCATGATTTCAAAAATAGAACAAAGTTTTGGTGTCTCATGACTAAACAACATAAAATGTAAAGTGAGAGAAAACTCTAATTCACCTGGATTAGATAATAGCCTAATTTTGTCTCTCTCCTTGGATCCATCAATGTTGATAATGCAATGAATCAAGACCACTCCAAAAGCCTTACTTAGATCATTTAAACCAATTCAGGCAGAGCCTCTAATAATACTAGTTTCTGAGACTCTGACATCAGCCCTGTGAAAACATGATAATTGTACTCTGCTGACTGAGTCAGAATCCATGTAAATTTGGGGTCCTATTTTACATACGAACAGGCAGATAACATATGAACACATAGGTATCAATACAAAGTGAGCAGTAGTTGTTGCTCTCTATATGTAAGCAGCTAAGGGCTGTAATCCTCCGAGAGGAATGTCATAATACAGCTCAAATCCCATTACAACAAATACCTTTACAACAGAGATGTCTGTATAACAAAAACCCTTTCAAGCTTTGGCTGACAGCCCACGTACTTCAGCAATATTTGATGTGAGACTTCGAGTTCACAGTAATGGGAATTGACCTGTACTTCCAAAGGTAAGATTTGAATGATTTCATCTGTAACTCCTATCCCATGATACCATGAGTTGGAGTGATGTATAATCTAAACCCACGAGTATAAAAACTAAACATAGAGACAGAAATGAAATCCTACCCTGCTCTTAAAGGGTGAAATTCCTTCCTTTCACTTTGGAAACACTTAGATAAAGAAGACCTCTAACCCAAGCCCTGAATGGAGCAGAGCAGGGCCAATTTTGTCTTATCTCACTGACAGGGAGACAGAAATGAAATCCTACCCTGCTCTTAAAGGGTGAAATTCCTTCCTTTCACTTTGGAAACACTTAGATAAAGAAGGCCTCTAACCCAAGCCCTGAATGGAGCAGAGCAGGGCCAATTTTGTCTTATCTCACTGACAGGCAAAATGATGTAGTACACAGAGACAGATGGACTGTGGTCAAGTCTCTATTCTGTCACATACTGGCTGAGTAAACTGGGCTATATTGCTTAATTTTTTCTGAGCCTCAGTTTCCTCATCTGTAAAATGTGACTAATATCTAATTTCAGGATTTTGGTAAGGACTAAATGAGAACATATGTAAAGCTCCTAACATAAGGCCCAATACATAGTAAGTGCTCAAAAAGTTAGTTCCTTCACTGGACTTCCCTTCCCCTTCAAGACCCTGGACTTCTGCAAGCTATTTTCATGAAATTAGCTATAAAACCTAACGGAAGTTAATAAAATATACAGTCTCAAATATAGTCTGGTAAAGATGTTGCTCAGAGGAACATCAGGGGAAAAGAGACTAACTAGGCCACACACAATTATTTACTTGACTGGGAAAAAGGTCTTTTTGACCAAGCTTAACACATGTGTATTCAAAAGCTAAAATGCAAGTAACAAGGCATTATAACAATAAATGAGCTCTGATTATTTTGTCAGAGATCATTGTGAAAAAAAGCCAATAAACCAGAATTTAGAGTCATATTTTCCTAGCCAAGGACAAACTGTTGTTATTGCACTAAAGCACAGTTTACTGCCTCTGGCTTCTTTTTCTGTAGGTGACATTCTAGAGGGTGGGAGACCCTTCCCCATTTGGTGATGCCTTAGCTCTAGTCCCAAACATTACCCCATCTTTCCTCAACAGCATACTGTTAAAGTTAATTATTAAGACAAACTCCCATCTTCTCCATTTGGGAAACATGTAGGTAAATAGTTTCAGAATATGTCCAATAAAGGTTCTCAAACTATTTGTGGGGTTTTTAATTCTACCAATTTTTAGACATCTAATTTTCTACTTTTCAAGGTATGGGAAAATCAAGTTTGTGGTGACAAAATTCTGTGTGCTTTTTAAAACAACCTCGGTGTTATATGATATGCTCTGAGATAGAAAACTAGAGTCTTAAGAACATATTCTGAAGGCATGTTGGTTTACCTTTATAAAATGATTATTGGCTAGGAGCTCTTAAATTCCTTAAAAGGCTCCCAAAAGTCCTACGAGATCTCAGCAACTACAGGGAACAAAGGTTGGCCCAACATTTCTCAGAGACACAGAATGTGAAAGTCTTAAAGATTTAGTCCTATCCTTTCACCTTGCCAGTAAGGAAAAGGCTCAGAGAAAAGTATGTACCACTGTTCTCATGCCCAACTAAAGTGTACGAGTATTTACAAGCCAAACAATGAGTTTTTAGGAACTCTTACGAGAAGCCACATGAAAATAAAATAAAATGCTGGACAGAAATACCAAGGCATGGAGAAAAAGAGACTGTGAAACACACAGAAAGACAGAGAAGCTCTGAGCAGAGAAATTGAGAGATCAGGAACAGAGAAAGAACAAAATTACCAAAGCAAGGTTAAAACAGTGAAAGAGACTAAGTGGTAGCAGTAGAGGAGATATTTCAAAATTCAGTCTGCACAGAGACCCCAGCACACAAAAATATCAACCCGGTACAATGGTTTCTGGCCTCTATTTTAATAACTGCACCCCCATCACCCCTATAACCATCATCTTAAAATGGAGGCAGAAACAACCACCAGATTGTGCTCTTTAATCCTACCATGGATAAGGGTTTACACCTCAAGCATTTTTGAAGGTGTGCTAACCACCTCGGGCCGCTAGGGCGCTACTCCCTGCTCCAGAAGGCACACTTGACTTAACGAGCCCCACCTAGCCGCTCTTTAATCCTACCATGGATAAGGGTTTACACCTCAAGCATTTTTGAAGGTGTGCTAACCACCTCGCGCCGCTAGGGCGCTACTCCCTGCTCCAGAAGGCACACTTGACTTAACGAGCCCCACCTAGCCCCCAAGAATGAATGTCCTTCCTAAAAGTGAGCCCTTTCTGCCTCCCCCCAGCGGCATGATACTAACTGTTCATAAGGCATTTCAAGGTCCCCACAAGCTATGAGAAAGTGAACTGCAATCGTAATCACACAGGCAACCAGAGGAAGACAGGGGTAGAAAGAGTTAGCTCGTGAAATGCAAGGCTGAGGAACACTATTCCTTCGATAAACAGCCACCCCGCCCAAGAAGAGCCTGCGCTGCCTAGAAAGTGACCTCACGGGAGCAATCACGCGCCTGGATGGAGGCGCTGGGGGCCTTCAGCCTCCTTCTCTCCCTCGGCCCCTCCTCTCTCTCCCTCCTGCATCCCACCTGTCCCAGCGGGTGGGGGCTTGGGGAGGAGCCCCAGGAGCACTGGGGCCACCAGCACCGGCCACTCCCAGCGTGCCCTCCCTTCTTCCCCCACAGGCTGCGGGCTCCAGGCGGCTCCCGCAGCCCAGCGATGCCCATCTGGACACCTGGATGACCCCCGCCGCGCGCACCCCGCGCTGTCTGTACCTTTACTCTGGGGAGGGTTCTGACTCCGGTCCCGGAGGACGTTGATCTGGTACACGGCTCCGTAAGGCTCAAAAAGTTCTTTCAGCTCCTTTTCTGACCAGGACCGGGGGATCTGTCCGACAAACATCTTAATGGCATCTGGGTCTGGTTGGTCTGAGTGATCCAAAGCTCCGTTCATCTTGTTGGCTGTGCCGTTACTGTCAAAAAGGGAACCGGGAGCCAGAGTTAGGGCTGCACAGCGAGGGACAGGAAGGAAAAACTAGTGGGGGTTGAAGGGGTGGGGAGGCGGAAGGAGGAGGAAGAGGAGCACGGGGAAAGTGCCTAATGAGTCGTAGAAATTTGATGAACTAAAACAAAGCAGAGGCACCATTAGGTTGCTCCTCGGCGGCAGCGGCGAGGCTTTCACTGCATGCTGCTGTTCTGCATCGCCGCCCGAGCACAGGGCAGCGCCCCGCCGGCTGTCACCCGGGGCGTGGACATCTCGGAACCCGGGCTTAGAAGGCAGCTGCAAGTTAAGTGCAGGGCTCGCTCCGCGAGGCAGCCATCAACGCATCGGCAGCATTATCAGCCCCACACTGGCTATCACCGGGAAAGAAAGGCAGGGCTGGATTTCTCTCCCCCTCCCTTCTCCCCGCCCTTTTTTTTTTTTTTTTGTGGGAGGTTTTTGGAAGAG
>NW_007727742.1:269758-319020 GCF_000696425.1 Galeopterus variegatus | reverse complement strand
TTTTTTTTTTTTGGGATTTTTTTTGAAGAGAGGATAGAGGTGGTAATAATAAAGTCACATGGAAGGAAAATGAAACACTTGGCAGTCCGTCAGATGACTAATGCAAGATGCTGGTGATGAATTTGCAGAGTGAGAGAGGCATCCATGTGTGCATCAAATTAGTACGTTGTGGCTGCTCAGAATGGAAAGCGCTCCAGCTATGCAGCTCTGTGCAGCTGATTGGCTGCCCACGCTGGAGAAAAGGGCCGGAGCTGGGAGGGGGCTCTCCTTTAAAAAGCACATTGTTTATGGGACCCACGCACAAAGGGTTTAATTCAGAGAGGCAAAAGCGATCTCAGAATTGCCTGCTTTGTGCCGGAAGAAAAAAAAAATGCAGCCCCAGAAAGTTGAGTTCCCACTAAAGGACACTGAATATTTCAAATCTTTCACACTCCATAAATTGCTCTCTGTATATCTGACTTCCAGATGTTACACTTGAGTTCTAAACAATCACACGTTTAGGAGAGAAAAAAAAAGAAAGTCTGCCTTTTCTTCTAGCTTCAGTAAATATTTGGGGGTGATACAAAGAGCAAAACCATAAGCTTTTACATATCAGTCTTACTTAATGTTTCCCAAACTCCCATTTGGAAGGGAACACTTGTTTAAGCCTGCAGTTCTCGTCATAATCATGTAACATGATGAGGAAGACATTCCTGTTCTACTTGGACCCCCCCTTCCCTATTTGAGCTGGAGTAAATAGTAAAAGCAAAATCATACACACTTTGCCCTCCCCCCCTCCAAACGAACCCTCAACTCATCTACTCTGCCAAGTGTCAAGGCTAAATGCCTCTGAGCAGTACTCATTTGCAGTACTGGGCTCTTGGTTTAACTTCTCAGCCTGTGAAAACATAATGCACCTAAACAAATGCAAAGCCAGCCGACAGCATCCACAGAGCCCCAACAAGCAGAAAGGTCAGAAAGGGGACACACTGACTAAAACTAAACTGCAAATAGCAGGTTGATTTCACTGTAGCCTCTGGGTAATAGGAAGAGGTATTCAAAGATTTTCAGCAGAGTTCTTTATTTGGTTAAAATAAAATATCAAAAAACACACCGGATTTGCTGTGGGCCTAGGTTCGTCCTGAGCCCTCAGGAAAACAGACAACACTGATGGTCAAAAACCTATTTTTAAAAAATCCTGAATTAAAACCTATTAAAAAAAAGAATCCTGAATCCAGAGAGAAAAATGCTGTCAAATACTCTTTACTAGGTCCGGGCTTCAATTTCTACTTGTTCTGATCCCCCTATTTTACCACTTTATTTTTTTAATCCTTGAGATTGTCTTACTTGAAGCAATTTCAGAGCTTTCTCTAATCAACCTTATTGTTATGAAAACTATTCTGCTGAATAAAATATTGAGTACAAAATCTTCTTTCAACAATTTAGGTGTAATATAACGCATGTTTACATTAGAGCTAGATCATTTATCTTGTTCTTATGTACCTATACTACTTTTCAAATCACTCTGTGAATTCAATAAACACCTTAACCCTGTGGAGCTGTGACTGCAGCAGGGTGGAGGTGGCAGGGCCCCTTGCAGTACAGAATGTGGTGTTCACAGCACGCTGCGAGTGTGGCAAGACTTATTTATGGGACAGGAAGGACTTGTGGTTATTGCTGTTGACAATCAGCGAGAATGAAGAGGAAGGCACTGCCACAGGTCTCAGCTAACAGAGAACGGAAGTTCAAAAAATGGAGCTGTTGCATCTTGTCTGTACAGAGCACCATTAATGCAATGTGGCCAGGAAGGGGGGTGGGGGGGTGGCTAGGGAGAGGGAGGTTAGGTGGCAGTATACCAGCCCTAATATCTAAGCTTAGAATTCTAGAGCAAGCATTCCTCAATGTTTTTTCAAATAAGAGGCCATTTATATTTTCTCACAAAATACAGACTCACCAAGTCATACAAAAAAGCTGAGAAGAGGGCTTATACCTTACACATTTGATCCTCATGTTAGTGAGTGCATATTTATTAATTCCTCTCTATCAGCCATCCTTCACAGATGCCTAGAGACCTCTTATCATCCTGAGGCAGTGTAGTGCAGTGGCTAAGGACATGCGCTCTGAATCCTGGCACTACCGCTTCCGATGGCACAGACATGGAACAGAGTAAGTGCTCAGTAAGTGTCAGCTATTTCTACTGTTGACCCATTCCTTGCATTTGTGATGCACTTGAAATGAGTTGACCATCACAACCTTACTTTTCAATCCAAAATTTTTATAGTATAGATTCAAACACAATTCATACCCTAAGTAAAAATAACATGTATCTTTCAGTCAACACTTATATACCAGATACTGTGCTAGGTGCTTTACATTTTTAATCCTTATAACAATCTTATGAGAAAGTAGTATTTTCCTAATGCCAACATCTGAGAAATAAGTCCCTTTCCTAAGATTACTAGCTTATAAATTGTAGAGCTAGAATTCAAACCTATGCCCACTAGGCTACAGAGTGCAAACTATTTCTAATCCGTCATGTGGCCAAATATTCTATCTGGTCCAGCTTGTGTTGAGAGTGAATAGCTCATTGCGAATCAATGGGAAGACAAAGCCAAGAGCAAGCCATATGGGGTCCCTGAAATCACAATGACAAATAAAAGCATGAAAAGAAACACGTGCATACACCTATCCTCTTTCTGTCTGTGGGAAAGAGGGTACAAAGTGCTGGACTTAGGAGTCTTTTAAGGCTACTCTACTACCCATATTTTCTCAATACTCACATAAGCGTGTCTCCATCTCCACAGATTCTCTTCCTCTCTATTCCCACAGAGTCATGAGGATGAGAACCTCTCATCCACATCTACATCCTTTCCTAATGACTTGCCTTTTTGCAAATAACTGTTCCAAAGATTTGCATAAGTGCTAAGGGCATGACAATTCCTTAAGTAAATCCAATGATATATAGTTGTCATACAAATTAAAAACAGCACCACCACTACCACACCTTCCTGATCAAAAGCTTCTATGCTGAATAGGTGGTCCTGTTATACCAACCACCCCAGTGCTGCTGAATCCCATGCTCTGAATCCTGATGGTATTGCAACAGCTTGGTTAACTTTGTGCTAATCTACCCAAGCTCCTCCTCCTTTGAACTCCCAACTTTCTTCCTGGCTGATGGTCATTTCTAGTGGAGACTCACTGTCCTCATAAGGCTGTAGGCACTGACACTTCTAAGCGAGACAGAGATTATGTGTTCGACAGTTAAATCCGTGGGGGTACATGCCAGAGGCCACGGAGAGCCAATGTGCTCTTGATAGAGAAGTAATTATGGAAACAGACACCCCAAATCTCAGCAAGACCCTTAGCAAGACCATGTATTTATGGGAATCTGATCTTGGGCTTAGAAAATTGGACTAGCTTGCTTCTCTTCACTCCTTAGCCATCCTCAGCACTCAGCATAGTGCCTTTTACAGTGCAGAAATTTAGATTCAAATTCAAGTAATATTTATTGAGGGACTACTCTTTGCCAGAAACCTTTGCCAAGTACATGACATACAATATCATGACAGCTCCAGTGGAATCATTACCTCTGTTTTGAGGATGAAGCAACAGAGTCACAGAGGTAAAGTGTCTTTTCCAATGTCACACCCTTAAGAAATGGTGCCTACAGAATGTGGATACAATTAAGACTGAAAGTCCAACTGTCATTGCTTAATATTCCATGAACTGGGTTTCTCTAGGGAGATGTCTTCCATGGATTCAGTGACCACGTGCAGACCCTGGACACAAGCACATACATCTCTGTTGGCACCTTGCCTGCAAATTGCAACAAGATCCTGAGTGCCAATTCCACTTGTGCCCTTGGCAAAAAGCCAACTATAAGGCTCCTCTAGGACAGATGCCATATGGAATGAGACCACAGTCAGAGAGCACTAAGCCAGCGGGCATTGATGGTATCAGTCTCAGAGCCAAGATGAAAATGTAATGGTGTTTGGGGAAAAAAATGAGAGTGCTTCCTTTTTGCTTTTAGCACAGGCAATGACCTACTTCCCTACTCTATTTTTGAGTAAAAAGAACTAGATCAACAGAGAATATGCAAAATCTCCTGAGGTTCTTCTAAGCAGTAAAACATTTTTATAAAAAATTATTATAACCGATTGAACATATTACTATTACTGTTATTAATTCCAGGTCAACAAGCTTTTGTAAGGCCCAGTGATTTGCAGGTCTCCTTTGGAGAATAGAAACAAAAGAACTGAGATTTCTTTCATCTTGTTCCCTGGATAACTTTGTGTTATATTTTCCTTATCTATATAAAAGGAAGAACAAACTTACTAAATGGCTATGAGAAATGCCATGTAGGTATAAATAACTTTATTTTTGTTGAAAAAAAGACATAAAATGCCACCTTCAGAATCCATACTAAACCCAAAACTACACAAAAAGATGCCTTGTCTTGGAAACATTTTTATTGCTCTTATTTTTTTTTATTCATTGAAATGACCTACATCACTACTATCCAACTCTGCTCCATGATGGAAATGTTCTGTATCTGTAATCCAATATGGTAGCTGTCTGTAGCTAATGAGTACTTGAAATGTGGCTAATGCAAAAGAGGAACTGAGTTTTTAATATTATTTAACTTGAATTAATTAATGAATTAATTAACTTATTAGAGTTGAGATTCACCTAAACATCATCCTGTGGGGAGCTTGTTTTGGAAAAGTAGGAATGCAGGGCCAGGAAGATGACATTGGTGCTAAACAGCAGTGGTGAGGTACTAAACAGCAGGTCAGTAGATAGTGGGTTGGGGGGCCTGGGTTCTTGTCGTGGCTCAACATCAACTTAACTGTGAGATCTCAGGCAAATCATGTAACCAATCTGTACTTCAGTTTCCTCAATTGCAAAACAAAGATAAAATAGCTCCCATCTGGCTTGGAGTTCCTAGAATTATGTGGTTATGGTTTGGACCCAGAGACTGATTTATGGAAAAATAATTTAGATAATATGAACAGCTGCCTAAAATCTTGGTGTGATTCCCCTTCTCCCAGGCTCACAGGCGACTAAGGCTGCAGGCCAGAGAGGTGACAAGGTGTCTTTCACACTGTGGAGAGTAGTCTGCAGACTCAGAGCAGTGAGTGGCTGGTTGCTTGGGGGTGCTGCCAGAGCACCATTGCTCTGTCTGTGGCAGTGCTCCTCCTAATATCCTAAATGAAGTCCCATCATCTCAGTCAGCTGACAAGCCACTCTTTCAAATGGCTCCAGAATTGGTTTTTTATTTTTATTTTAACTTCTCAATATATATTGTAGTCGATTTTCATGACCCTTTACCTGTTCCTATTCCCCCCTCCCTCTCTCCCCTCCCCCCATACATCATATCTGTTCACTTGTCTTAAAAAGTTCAAGGAATTGTTGTGATTGTTGTCTTCTTCTCCCCCCACCCTATGTTTGTTTATGTGTTTATTTATTTATTTATTTTTAGCTCCCACAAATAAGTGAGAACATGTGGTACTTCTCTTTCTGTGCCTGACTTGTTTCACTTAATATAATTTTCTCAGAATCATTTTTAATATTGCTTGTGCTTAAGTAATAGCACACAAAGAAACAGGCTTTGGTTATCACAGGAAACTGTCCAAGACTGAGTAAACAAGGCACAAGCAGGAAGAACCTGGTGAGGGGCCTAGTGCCCCAGGGGGCAACAGGATGGGCATGACGTTCATTAATACTAATAATCTCCTACATTGTCCATTTTGGTGTTGCTTTTTGTTTAAGAACATTCTCTTCACAGATTGCGGGGGCAACAGGATGGGCATGACGTTCATTAATACTAAAAATCTCCTACATTGTCCATTTTGGTGTTGCTTTTTGTTTAAGAACATTCTCTTCACAGATTGGCAACAATGCACCTGGGTTATGAGCATCAGCTCTTGCCTGCGCTGCACTCTGGAGAACACATCAGAAACTCAGACACAGCCCCAGCCTAGGGAGGCTCCCCATCTCCTCTAAACTAACCACAGACTCTGCATTTAGGAAGGGGAATCACTGTCATCCAACCTCCAGCTTTGGGAATTGCAACTCCCTTTTAAAATGCACCAGGTCATGGTTCTTATAAAGAAAAGCTCCATCTTCTGGGACTGCCTTTCAACAGGGCGTAGTTTGCCACTGGTCTGACAGCTACATACTGTAGTGGGGTCCTATGTTGCTGACTACTTTTGGTAAACTTAACAGAACTCTCTGGGTATCAGTTATATCACCAGTAGGATGTCAAAGTAATCATGCTCCTGTATTTACCTGGAAGGTTTTGTTTCTGTTTATCACGTGCAGCAAAACCTTCTGAGTCACAGCCACACCACACCTATTATAAAACAAAGCCCCACATGTCTGAGGTGAGACGGCCATACATCAGCTAGCGACTCCTCACGATCCTCACGGAAGATTAACTGGAGCAAATAATACCCTAAGTATCTGAGAGAGGCAAAGCCCTTCTCCAAGTGGTCAAATTGTAAATCAATTAGTTTGAGCTCCTCTGAAAAAAAGGTTCAAGTTTCCTGTAAGTACGCACACATAATATGCTCATGCCTGGGCTCTGACAAAATTTGGAAAAAAAAAATTCTTAAGAATGCACAGGACATCATGTTCATTCACAGATGACAACTAGGAAAGAATATATTTGTGACAGGTGTTTTGCTGGATTACTGGAGTTAATATTGGATTTTATTTGGTCAGAGGTGGTCTAAAGCTATACATTCACTTGCCAGGGCAAAATGCAACCATGACTCGTAGGGAACTGTTCCTGCAGAAAAGGTCACAGAACTCAGGCATTTGTATTCACCAAGTAAAAGGGAAACCTTATTACCTTATCTCAATTTGACTGCTAGTAAAAAGCAGGAAGCTGGAAAACCCCCACAAAGAAGTAAATTTGGAGGCATCCAGGGGGTAGCTGATGGCCCAACATACAAAAACCCTCGCTGGCAAGGCAGCGAGGCATCAGCTAGAGATAGCCCCTGCACAGAGAGCTCATTTCCTTCAATGATTTATCAGAAATAGTTCAGTGGATTTCAGGACCGAGCAGGAGGCAGCTGCACAGGGAGAGGGGGGTGTTTTAGATGAACTTTTAGAGATGGCAATAGGCAAATAATCATCACAGGGAAGAATTACAGAGGGCTTCACATTTCCAGTACTTTAGGGGTTCACACCAATGAATCCTCTGAGACTGAGGTTAGTATTACTACCCCTACTTTACAGATGAGGAAACTCCTTGGGGAGTCCCCACTTCAGCGGCAGATCTCGGATGCTTTCCAGCCTTGATTTACCTAAACCTTCTGCCAGATTTTTTCTGTTTGCTGTGGGCAAATAATTGGAAATGGCTCTTTTGGACGATTGAGAGGAGACCCTTTGGCCATCAATTAACTGAAAAGTGGATCATTATAAAATGAAGACAAATGTGGGGGGGGGGGCCTCAACACGGACCCGCACTTCCCAAAGTGAAAACTGATTTCCAATAAAAATGTCCCTCCTATTCACTGCCAAGCAGCAAGTGATGAAAATAAGGGCAGGCATCAAGAGGGCAAAGAGCACAGACACAAGCCTGGCTCCCTGCAGACTAACAGCTGTGCTCCTCAAGGCAAACAGCTCCTGCTCCAGGCATCAAGAGGGCAAAGAGCATCAAGAGGGCAAAGTAGACACAAGCCTGGCTCCCTGCAGACTAACAGCTGTGCTCCTCAAGGCAAACAGCTCCTGCTTTCACCACTGGTGAAAATATTTTGCCTGGATTATTTACTCAAGAGAAAGCAGTCAGGGTGAATTCACAACTCTCTCCACTCACTGCAGAAACGCTGGTGATGAAAGTGAAGCAGACAGTGCCCCTGTGCGGAATTTCAAACACACCTGAACTCTACCCTCACACAAAGCCCTTTACTTTCCTTCTCATTCTTACACAGTTATTGAAAAGGACTTGCTTTATGTCAGGCACAGTGCTAGGTCTGAAGGGAAGAGAGCTGAAAAATGTGTAATTTATGACCTTAAGCTACTCATAGCCAATTAGAAGAGACAGATGCGCATACAACATAAAACCAAAATACATATAAGGGCTCGTAGTAAACCAAACACAAGTGACTAATTTGGCCAAGGAGACTGGGAATTCAGCATTATAACCACACTATAGCCCTGTGGTCAATGTTTAAATGGAATTAAAAAAGATTCAAAGGCCAAGGATAATAAGATGCACCATTTTGCTTAGCTAGGAATGTGATAGAAACAAACAAACAAACAAAAATAGAAGGAGGCAACTCTCATAAGGGGGCTGGGACTTTAGGGAAAGCAGCCCCAGGAGCAGCTCCCTTCTTCCACCAAGCCACCAGGAGAGGAAGCACCAGCACAGACCCCTGGCAGAGACAGAGATCATGTGCTTTCTTGGCGTCCCACAGGGGGCATAGTTCAGTCCCCCACTTATGCTAGAAACGCAGCCATATCCTGGAAGCCTGTGATACAAAGCCTCTTCCTCCTCCACTTGTCACTTGCCCTCTGTGCTAACTCCTGTGGAAAGGTTACCCCATTCTCAAATATGCCTGCTGCTCACTAGGTTTCGTACGAAAATAACTTTCCTGATCTTGACCATTCAACTCTGATCTAACAAAACACTCCAGCACCACCTTAAATTCAGCACATCCCCAAATAATCTTCTCCTGTCTTTTCCTCCAATTAGGTTTCATGTTCAACTTCTGTTTTACTTACTGGCTCAAAATCCCACGCCATGCTGCCCCTTCTCCACAATCTGAGGACAGGAACAGTGTCTTACACAGAACACTCATATAACACAGATTGACTGCTTACTGTTGCTGTAACCTCTTCCCTTCTTTGACCGCTGAATCTACAGAAACAATAATTAACTGAACCCCCAATCAGGTACATGCTGATACTGTGAAATTCTTGATGACAGGGATGTCTTACACAATCATTAATTCAATAAATATTTATAAAGCTACCCTAACAATCCAGACATTATTCAAGCTGCTGGGAATACAGCAATGAGTAAAATTGGGGAAAAAAAAAATCAGCCCTTACAGAGCTTATTCTAGAAGGGGGCATAAAATAAGCAACATAAGTAAATCTTATGTAAGAAAGAGATCATTTCAATGAAGAACAATAAAAAAGGGAGGGGAGATAGGGACATAGGGCTGCGATTTTAAATAAGGTGGTTGGGGAAGGCCTTATTAGGAACTAAGTAAATCTTATGTAAGAAAGAGATCATTTCAATGAAGAACAATAAAAAAGGGAAGGGAGATAGGGACATAGGGCTGCGATTTTAAATAAGGTGGTTGGGGAAGGCCTTATTAGGAAGATGAACACAGTGCATTAAACTCAGTCTCAGTATATACTCAATACATATTTTTTGAATAGATTTAATACAGCAAGAAGTCTTAAAAGTCATAAAGATTAAATCACACATTATGTACTTTGCCACCACTATTATAAAGAAACATGTTATCCCATCTAGTACTGTTCTGTTAAATCTGAAAGTTAATACACCTACTACTACTAAGTTACTGAGTCATGTCCATTTTTCTCTAAATACCTGCTGGGTCCACTTGAACCCACACAACCACTGTCCTAATTCTGGCTGTCATCTTGTTGTGCCTGAATTACTGCAAAACCATTCAGTGGGCTTTCCTCCTTTGTAATGAAGGACAAAGACTTCGTTGACCTTTGTGCTTTCCTGGCATTCAGAACTCTATCTACCTTTCTGTTAAATATTGATTATCTGTCCATTCATTATTTATTTTATCATTTATCAATGGCAAAATTTAATCTCAGGCTGGTCTCTCCTCAACCTGCTTTTGGCCTACTTTCTCAGTCATAAATGATGTGTAATCAAGGAATACAAAGGAAATGGAATGCCAACCTAAGGAATGCAGCCAGCAGTATGAGGTTTGATGTAAGTGCACTGGAGATTATTAATGCCACTGTTTCCTTCCACTGATATGGAAAATCAAAAGTTCACAGCAAAGGTGAACTAATTACATCATATTAATGACCATAGTTTAGATGGTCATTAAAATAGAATCCATTTGTGAAGATATGTTTTTCTGCAGGTTAACATTTTATTAGCTTTAAGTGTATTTCTTTCTGTGATAATGTCTTCAAACCCAATGTGAAATGCCAGCAGTAGAATTAAGAAAAAAATTACCTCAGAGCAGTCAAAAATGTATGCCACAAAGTTCCCACCCTGACATTTATGTCTTTTAAGCCCTTTGAAGAGCTCCTCAATGCATTTCTCAAAGATTTTATTTTACACTGGTTTTTCATAGCCCTGATCATCTGCATTTCAAACCCACAGGAGAGCAGTAGTAAACAAGAGGTAGGAGGGCCCATGTAGTGACAGGCAACCGACATGAGAATCTGAAAGAACCTGGCAGTTAAAAGCCCACTCCTAGCAGGAGCCGACTTATGTTCTCTAGTAGTTCCCAAGGACAGTAGCACAGCCAAATAATTAATTTGTATAATGACAATCTTGTCTCAACTAAAGGGTCACATTATGCTCAATAAGAACTGCTTAAGATGGCTGAGAAATATATAATTTACTGTAAGAAGAATTCTTTCAAAATGAGACAATAAAGAGAATGGGTACCTTAAAGGCTAAGCTTTCAACTATACTGCAAACTTAGCTAATCAGACTGACATCCCTGAGGGATGAGCTGAGATTTTTACTTTCTCATTCGAACGCGACAGTGTATTGAGTGTTAGGATTTGCGTAATGTCTAATTTGTTGTCATTAAATGCAGCAACTGATATTGCCTAGACTCTTCATCTTTGTTTGGGTTAATTTTTACTAAATATTCTTGCTCTATTTTTACCTACCTGTTTTTGTTTTTGTTGTTGTTTTGGCTGGGAGAAATGAGGGAGGTGGGTGGTGAGCATGGGCAGGGAGAAGTTTTTCCCTTTTGTTAGTTTGTTTTTCCGAAGTCAGTAATGTATCGCTGGTCTGGAAGTAAGCTTTAATTCTTTCTCTTTAAGACATAACAAAAGATGATAGTTGAGGTTTAAAAATTGGAAATAAAAGGCCCCAAATAGATGACTGTGATACCACTAAGGGGACTAAACATGAATTTTCTCGAATTTTTCTGTCCAGACATACGTAAGTCAGTCAGATGCTCTATAGTGATTGTACTAAATTCCTAGATAGCAGTCCAAAACATTTGCCTCTGATAGTCTGCTTAAAGAAATTTGCAAAAGAGAAAAGAACACTGTCAAGTTTGTATAGTTATGGAAAGAAGACTTCCAGAGTTCTACGTATGTCAGCTTATCCTGCATGTTTCCCTAAAATACAAAAATGCGTTTGTCATGCTACAAAACAACATATCAACAAGGAAAGTCCAAATGATAGTCTACTTTGCTAGTTTTTAAATCTCTAAATTACCTCTTAAGATGAATCAATACCAAATACCACATTTTGGCTTGGAAATCTATAGGCCCCCTCTCTCAGAATGTCATAAATTCCATTCAGCATCTTAAATCACTAATTAAAATAGGCTCTGACATTTAATTCTCTTATTTCTTAAAACACACACCATCAGATCTAACCCCCTATACAAATAAGAATGAAAATAGGATTATGTGCTAAATTATAATGGCTGTTATTCTAAGAGGCTGAATATCATTATATCAAAATTCCCCATAGCTGATTTTTTTAAAGCCATTTCTTCATTTTTTGACACTACATCTGGCACAATGAATACAGATGATCATGTGTTTATGTATCTGTCTAACTGCCTTTCCCAAACACAGCCAGATGGAGTCTTTCAGAATCAAATTAATTTCAGATTAATTCACTCTGGACCTACTCCAGTTTCATGACTCTTTGCTTTGAGGCACCAACCAAATTGATGTGAAGTCATCAACTTGAAAGAGCACAGGTTCCTCGATATCAAGGTGAAAAAAAATTGTACAACTCCGTGGTTGCTCCCCCTGCCCAAAAAGAAATCCATTCAGGTATCACAACTGCCAATTTAAGGACTGATCAACATTCCTTGTGTCAAAATTATCCAGGAAGAATTTCCTGTTGGATCCAAACAAGATCACAGTTAATTTTACATCCAATATTCATAATGTCTTGAAATGAGATGAGTCCAGTAAAAATCATCATCCTCATTAGCAACACCAGAACCAAGGATGCTATAATAAACTTGCCATATAAGCAGAGTCAGGCACAACCCATGACACGAGAGAATTAATTCTGAACACCCAAAGTGCATATTCTCTGTCTCTAGCTTCAGCTACAGAAGGAACTATAAACAAATGCAACCAGGCTTTGCATGCTGTCAATCTTGGTAGATGCCTTTATTATCGTACTTGTTTCAATTGCAATTTGGGTTTCCATGGAGACACAACAGTCAGCTCTAGAAAATTATAAGATAAATGTCAGGCAGTGATAACGGTGTTAATGAAGCTTCGGTGACAAGCAGCTCTGTGCTTCAAATAATAAGCCTATTTTCTATTAGCATATGTATAACCTGTCAAAAAAACTTGGAAGAGAATATTAAAAATTAAATATCTATCCATCTATATTTAAGAGAGAGAGGGGAGAGACCTCTCTGGAATGGCTCAAATTTGGTGGGTCAAACTGGACAGAAAAAAAATTAACTGCTGGTTTCTTGGGAATAATAGGTACCAGTCATGGCTCTAAATGATGCTTTAGCTGACATCTAGAAATGCCTTACTTCACCTGATCATAGAATTTTTTCTTATAACATGGTCCACATAATCTGTCTTTGTTTCTGGAACCCAAGGGCTCAACTCACTAAATCTGATCACGGCAGATTCTGAGCTTCAGAGAAATCAATGACAAAACCAGCTTCATGGTACCTGGACTAATGTAACCCACCACTTCCCCTCTGCTCCTGATTGCTGAATAACTCTAACTGGACCGCCAGAATCCAGAACCACTGTTGACTAATCTACAGCCAAACAACTGCTACTGAAATTTTGGCAGGTCTGAGACACTGACAACTGTGAAGTTATGTAAGTTTGATGTATTCTTAGTACACAGGTTGAGACTCTGGAACTGTGAACTATACAGCACAGTTCAAAGGAAGTTTTTACAAAAAGAAAGTGAAGAAAAAATGAACTTCCTTTTTTGGGGGAGGGGAAGATGACTTAGGAACAAAGCAGATTTTTATGTTTTATTCAATAGTATCTTTCAGACTCCTGAATTAAAAGGTTGAAAGGGTGATAATTTTGCAAATCAAAGTCTCTCCATAAAGACAAAAGACAAGCCTGTACACATCAGCTTCTTCTACATAGTTAATGCTATTTGACCTTACCACAGTCTTCACTGTTATTTAATTCACTCCACTGTATTTTTTCCTTTATTTAACAACTGTTTACTGACGACCTACTCTGTGCCAGGCACTGCGTTTAGAACACAGTGATGAATGACACATTGTCACTGCCCTTAAGTTCCTTATTGCTTTGTAGCTTGTACAACCTAATATTTGAGGTCTTGAACAAGATGTCTCAATGTTCTTTCTCTGTCCAAAGTTTGGTCCATTTTGAAGTGGCTACAATAGTATGTTTTTCTGGGGCAAGGCAACACTTTTTGCTACAACTCCACACTGGGAACAGCGGGCTCCTCCCTTCCCCACTCATTACCACTCCTGACTCCTCACCCCCAACTTCCTCTTCAGGAGGAAAATTATGGGGTCAAACCTAAGGTCGAGGATATAACTGGGCCATGGTGCTTCTATAGGAACTTTCAGTGTAGTTTCCAAAGAAGCTACAAGTTGTTCTTCCCCATAAAGTGTTTCTTTTTCTCTTTGGAATGCTCTCTTGTAACTCCCTGTGGCTCCTGCAGATTGTACTACAGCTGCCTCCCTCTCAGAGGGATGGGTACTTCCCCCATGTCTGCCACATCTAGTATGACCAGAGTGAGATTCAGGAGGAAGTGGAAAAAGAATGAATGGCTTTAACCAGATGCTCTAGTTTTTAGGAGAATGAATGTGTATACTACTTTTCCTAAAAGCTCTTACCTACATTGTTTGCTCCCTGACTCAATTCACCAAGAGATATTTAAATACCCAGGGATTCAAGTTAGGGTTTGGTTCAGAATAAACAAACTCAAGCCTCCTTTTAGTTTAAAGCTAAATAATCTTTTGGGTCTCTTGAGGCCAAGCTGGCTCTCCGGAAACATAGGGTCTACACCATGGCTCAGGCCACTTGTGGGCCCCTGTGTATACATTACTGGTAAGTCTGCAGGACCAGTAAGCTGACAAAGGACTCTAGAGCTCAAAATCCTGTCCACCTTACTCAACTAAAAGGAATTAATATAGCCTTCCCTCAAGGCAAGATAAAACGCAAACCAAACAAACCAAACACAACAACAATAACAAAACATCTTCACTTTCATGCTCCCTGGTCTTTTTTCCTGTTATACCACCCGTGGAAAAGATACAAAAGGAAAAACAATTCAAACACACACAAAACCCAAGATGCTAGCAATATGATTCTTTCAAAGGGCCAAAGTGTTAATCTGAATCCAGGGAATATACAGGAAAAATCATGATGTTTAAATTTAATAACCCAATTTGGACTATGGGACTTGAGGTTGAAAACTTTGGTTTGTAAATTAAGGCCTAACACTGTTACTCAAAACTGGGTGAGGAAACATCTGCGGTCATGGAAACAAATTATAAACAGCATGTCTTTTTCACAAACAACTCTAATCAATTAAATAACCTTATTCTTTTTAGGAACTTTCTGTTTACTAACACTCTTCATTTACTTTTGCTCCTATTAAAACTTTTCATGATCTCACATCATTGTTGAAAGGTGTTAGGGAGTCAAATACTGAAACTGAAAAGTCACCTGCAATTATTATTGTTGGTATTTAAAAATTACTGAAATAATTACTGTTATTTTTAATAACAGAGAGCATATTACTATAATTCTTCAGTGTTAAAATGACAGCTCTAAACTGGGACAACCAAAATTACAATCATAATTTTCCTGAATTGACAATATTTGCTAAATAGACTCCTTAAAGAGAAGGGAGTTGTACACATGGGAAATAAATAGGAGCTTATAATTTAAAAAGGGCACAGCCTCAAAAATGAGTGCAAAAGTGAAAGCTGAAAACAAATGGCTGCATAGGTTTGTTGTTTTCCTGTTGTTGGAAGAGAAGGGAGTTGTACACATGGGAAATAAATAGGAGCTTATAATTTAAAAAGGGCACAGCCTCAAAAGTGAGTGCAAAAGTGAAAGCTGAAAACAAATGGCTGCATAGGTTTGTTGTTTTCCTGTTGTTGAATGTAGGGAGGTCTGACTACACAAAGGCAGCTCATACTTTGTTGACAGTAAAGCTGGGGTAAGTGCTGACCACTATTAGTATAGCAACACTCTCCACTTGAAAGGTGTCATAAGTATCTTACAGATTGTGGGTTTGTATGTTTGTTTTTATAGACAATTTTACAGTAGCAATTAAATAAAATAAATAGAAAAGGAATTCTCATATCAATTGAGTCATTAAAATACTATGAAAGAAATCTTTCCAAAAAAATATAGAATAGATAGTAAATTCTTCTAGGATTTGGGATGGTAGATTTTATGTTTATATGTAACAATAGACACACTTGCTATGCTGAGTGTCACAAAATCAGTAACTATACCAAAACAACAAAGAATATAAATTACAAAAAGTATGTATGATACCTGTGCTCTTGCCTTCAGCTCCATGTTTCCTTTAAGAATCACAATTTTTTAAAAAAGTTTTTCTATAAGACTGAGTGAAAACAAAATTACTTTGAAAGATTTATGTCTTATGTGACTGAAAACAGCAATGAAACAGAAACATTACTGATGTTGAAACATTAAAACTCATCAAGGACAGGATGATACAGAAATATTAAGCACAACAACCCAAATTGCTACAAAAACAATCTTAATTCCCCTGCTAGGATCATATGATATCAATTTTGGAAACCCCATTTCCTCTGGGAAATTTAACTGTGTGAGCTTTTCTGTGTCTGTAGTATTGGGAATATATTAAACAGCAGAAAGTTGTTAGGAGTTTTGAAGATCAGCTGACAAGAGAATATACCTGAATGAATAGATATCTGAGGACAGAGTAGATTTGTCTGAGGGAGAATACAAGACAATGAGGTAACTTCCTAATTATGTGTCTATAACTACATGCACACTTTGAGATCAGCCTGTTTTTGAGGCTTCCACATTAGCCTCATTTGGGTTTCATTAGCAACCCAAAGAATCATGATCTCTAAGGACAGCTTGGCAGCGTTCCACCTCAGCACACAAGGAACAGGAGGAGCCAAAGAAAGTAGGCAAGAGCAAAGCACAGAAAGATGTAGAAATAACAGGAACGCCAGATGTGTTCTGAAGCCACACGCAGAAAGTGCAAAAAAAGCCTCAGGGTTCTTTGTGGACATTGCTTCTGGAAAACCTCCCTCCTCTGGCCACAGGGGTCTTATTTGTGCCTTCAATTCACAGAAAGGATCTGTTCTTTAGGAATTTTCACCTCGATGACATAAGACCTAAAGATCAGGGGATTCAGTTGTGTGGGAAAATAAATTGCATCAGTTGATGAAGGAGGGGGATCTCTATTATAATATGCTTATCAATAATTTAGGTGTGGGCAGCAGTGATTGGGCGAAAGTCAGCAGAAGGTTACTCTTCTAAATGGGTTAACTTGTGATAAATGGGTTCTAGCTAGGAGGCAGTTCCCCTGTGAACCCAGAGTGATGAGGTTTACTGAGGCAATTTTTAATTCACTAACTAGCCATTATTGACAGGCTACTAGGTTTGTTTTATTTTTTTGTTTTGTTTTTAAGACAACAATCGATAACAACAAGGGCAACTAGCTTGGCTGGCTGGAGGGAAATACTGTTCTTTTTTTCCCCCTTAATTAACGAAAACATTCAAAACCCCGTCAGAGAAGAATAATGGTGAAATAAATTATAGAGCCACTTATGTATGAAACCATACATTATTAAAACTACTCTAAATGGGTCCTTGATCTAAATAAAAATGGTCATTTTAGAAAGCTAAGCATCTCAAGAATGAGAAAGGACACAATGTTATTTTGACCCAAGCTATAAAAGGTGGATTGCTTTGCCAGCGGCCAGCCAGAGTATCAAACTGCCCTTGACTTTTATTAAAATTCATATACGACTAACACTGGATGAGTCTTAGCTTCAATTATTTACAGCCCCATATATCTGTTGGTTAAAGATAGGAGAAAGAAGCATATTGGGCAAAATTCTCTTCTACTATTTACACTTGACTTTACCAGTCAGCAAAAGCAATCCTTCCGTCCTGTACCGTGTAAATGAAGGAAGGCAGGGACCACTTTTGGCAAAATGTGAACAATAAGCGATGCACCACAGCTTAGGGTTCTCATTGTTGCTAAAAACATTGACTTTAATATGGCCGGAATGCCTTTTACTTTATCAATTTTAATACAAGGGACTTTGATGTACACATTTAGGAAAATGTAGGAGCCCCTTCCTTATTAAACGAGTCCTTGCTGTACAGGTGGCACTTTTCATTGCTGTCCAACTTATGCAAATAAACAAGCACACTTTTTTTTGTGGCAGTTCCAAGGGTGCTAAGCTCCAATATTCCTTTAATATAAAACCTGTTTTAACTTACTATGTGTGTATTATTTCACTGACCTTTAGGCCAATCTTCTTTCTGACATGTGGCTCTCTATGGGACAGAGAAGCCCCTTTGCTGCCACTGTACTGACTGGGAGGAAAGAAATCTTGCTTGGTGTGTGGGCCCAGGCAAGACTCTGCTTGGCAGTTTTATATACCTATGGCCAGATGTCCAAAAAATAAATTTTCAAGTGGTATATAACTTGAAATCTCCACTCTATGCCACAGAAATAATTATAAGGTACTTTAAAAGTTCATGGAAAAACAGAAAATATGAATATTAGAAAATAGAAAAAATGAAAATATGAAAGAGAATATGAAAAACAGAAAATACAAAAGAGTATCAATCTTTCATAAACTTTTTGAAGATCCCTCATATAATCAGAACAACTTCCTAACAAAATCAGAAAACAGTGATTATATGTGTTCCTGTAACTTATATTCTACATTCAATACAAAAGAAATCCACTTGCCTTGTATATACTGCCATGTGATTATGAAACACTGAACCCAATCATTTTAACAGGCTTACCCTACTTAACAAAGGCATCCTGGTTTATATGCACAGAAGCCACACTCAAAAAGGCTTACGGGGACAAGCTTTGCACAAGCATTTTATTTTTTAATGACTATAGAGGCTCTTGGGGCTCATCATACTAAAAGAAACAAAAAAGGAAGGGAGTAGCACTGGCATCTAATTACTTCTACCTCTGAATCTAACAATCTTTTTTTTTTTTCGTGTCCGGCAACGGATCGCAACCCTCAGTGTCGCGCCTGTACCGGACCGGGACCGGCAATGGGATCGCACCCCTCGGCGCTGCGCCTGCACCTCGCTCAGCCAGTGAGCGGGAACCGGTCTGTATGTGGGATCCGACCCCTTGGCGGCAGCGCTGCCGCGCTCCCAAGCAGCGCACTGTAGCAGTGCGCCACTGGGCCGGCCCCTGAATCTAACAATCTTTTTTTTTTTTCGTGTCCGGCAACGGATCGCAACCCTCAGTGTCGCGCCTGTACCGGACCGGGACCGGCAATGGGATCGCACCCCTCGGCGCTGCGCCTGCACCTCGCTCAGCCAGTGAGCGGGAACCGGTCTGTATGTGGGATCCGAACCCTCGGCGGGAGTGCCGCCGCGCTCCCAAGCAGCGCACTGTAGCAGTGCGCCACTGGGCCGGCCCCTGAATCTAACAATCTTAAAACAAGAGTTCTTTAAACATTGAGAAAGAAATTAAAATGCAACCTTTTGACTTGTCCAGTCACTATTTTTCTGTTGGTACCACCACTGCTGGCATCACAATGACTTCTCACTGACATCCAAGACGAGAACAAATGAAAAGTTGTGACTCTGAGATAGGAGGTGCTCGTTCCCCCTGGGATTGGGTTTCAGGCCACTTCCCTGGGTCTCAAATCACTCCCCTAGGACTCAAGCCCTATCTCTGAGTCCTGAGCTGTGATGGCCTGTAGCACCTATTTTCAGTACCAACACAGAGTCTGCGACCACAGGAGGCAGACTTGTGTAATCTTGGTGGCCAAGCATGCTTGGTAAAAAGGAGTTTATCCCTTGAATGACCTCCCACTGGAGGCACTAGAGAGCACCCAGAATATATTTGAATATATTCAGTGCATGTGATGGAATTTGACCGATATACATGCTTCAAAGAGACCAACTGAGCATGAACAATACTAGGTTACATAACTGGGAACCACCCCATTAGTTGAATATTCATTAGATAGCATGAATATGTATAGATAGGGGAACTATAAAAGTTGAATCTTGGTAGAAGACAGGGTTGTTACTCTCTTTGGAGTCAGCCCACACTTGGCCTTTCAGATGTGTATTTCTTACTTTTTGTGTTAAACTTGCCTTTAGCAGGCTGCTGTTCACTCTGGAACCAGTCTGCATTTTATCTGTAAAGTATGTATTTCTTACTTTTGTATTAAACCTGGTGTGGCTGCCACTCAGTCTCTGGATCTAGGCCACACTTTCCCTGAGAGGTCTGTATTTTTTACTCTTTACATTAAACCTGTTTTCACTTTCTACTTTGACTCTTCTCTTGAATTCTTTCCTGTGGTGGAGTCAAGAACCTGGTAGAGGGCAGGGTGGGTTGAGACAAGCTATTCGGCCTCTGCAGACCCTCTCCTCTAATATCAATTCTTCTCCCCAAACAAAAACCTGAAAATCCCAAGTAGTAGTTTGTCTTGAATCTATCACCTCCTTTCCATCCCTGTGGTCACCAACCTGTGTATCTTTGTGCCTGAGCAGAGAGCCTGCCACATGCAAAAGGTGAGTAGGAGTGGATTGAGAGATTATCACATAAATAAACAGGATATAGTAATCTTTCTCTTACTTTAGGCATTGATCTAATTCTAATGTCTTCTAATAATTTGGATCAAGGCACCATGCAATCTAAATATCAATTATCAAATCAGCTCCACCCTCTTCTTTCAAACAAACATATCCATTCATATCTCATTTTGTTATCACATGCCATGGCCTTGGGCTGGCTGCTGAACTGCCTTACTTTTCACCTAAGCAGTATCAGGGAGCTGAGGCAAAGATAACAGTATGTGGATAAACACAATTAGGGGCTATGGGTTGTAAATGAAAGATGAGCTATCTAATGACACAGAGAGTCAAGGTGCCTCTGGTCTCAGAAGTCAAGAATCCTGAAAAGATCTCTTAGATTATATTAAACACAATTAGGGGCTATGGGTTGTAAATGAAAGATGAGCTATCTAATGACACGGAGAGTCAAGGTGCCTCTGGTCTCAGAAGTCAAGAATCCTGAAAAGATCTCTTAGATTATATACAATATACCATTACTTAGAAATGTGAATAGCAACGATTCACACATAGAGCACATGAGCATGTGGCCATCAGGGAATGATGGAATGTGGTTTAGTAATCCAACAATATTCTTTTCTAATCCACTTTGTGTATAATTTCCTCCAACCAGCAAAGGATGTTTCAGTAAATAAGCCACACAAGAGATAATAATGAAGAGGAAAGGGAGAATAAAGTTTCTTTTTTAGATTTTAACAAAAATGTTTCCTCCCTTTTTTATAATGAAAGTTTGATTGTTCAGATCCTAACCATAGATATGTTTATTCATTATTTTATCCATTTTATTTGTTAGAATACCTGTAGAGATTCAGATACATTCTTTATGTTTAAAAAATATGCCCTGGTAAAACGTTTAATTATACTTTGGATCCTTTTGGAAAACTTCGTATGAATGCATGTAAAACACTACTCATAAGGTACAATTATTTGAGTAATTCATTCATTCATTCATTAAAATGAGTCTCTATAAAATACTACAAAATATTTCTAGGAAGTGTAATGCATGGAAGAGGAGGGTTTTGATGCTAGCCAGACCCAAGTTCAAGTGCAGACTCTTGTAGCTTTCTTGCTATGTAATCCTGGGCAAGTTCCTCAGAGTCCAGATTCCTCAGCATAGAATAAGCACAATGAGTTTTTATCTCTCTGTGCTATTGTGAGGATTAAACAAGATATTTTACGTGTCTAATAGCACTTAGAAAGAATACAGGTGTTCTCACAGTGTTCTCCGATTTTAAGTAATGTCTAGAAAATGCAAAGCACATATAAATGAATAAGGAATAATTGTTTCTCACACAAAGTAAACAGCAGCATATAAAATCCACATAATAAGTGGAAGCTACATGGCTTAACACAATCTCGAGCACCCAGAATTGATAATGATGTTGAAAGAAGGAAAATAAATTAAGCAACTTCTTATCTACTACAAAGGCCTGGCTGGGTTTTGGAAACCCTATTTGTGGTTGCTCCATATTGAGGCTGAAGAGAGTTCACTGTTTATGATCTTCTCTCTGCAGTCCCCCACAGCTCACTTCCTCTTTCTGCTTCCTGCCTTCAGCATCCCCACCTTCCTTCAGTAGCTGATCTGAGACTATAGATTTCCCAGAGCAATTCTACCCTTTAATATCTCCACCCTACCAATTGGTTCTGTGTGGACAATTTTACCTGATTCTCATATTAAATGTAACCACTCACCAGGCAATCACTCATCAGGCAAATGGAGGAGTCCTACATACAACCTGCCATTATTTGCTTGGTCAGCACAAAACATATTTCAGAGGCGCTCATGAATCCCAATGCTCCTGCAAACCCATCTGAAGCTCAGCCAGCTCTTTCAATGATACATAAAAGTATCTCTGCCACACAGATGCCTGAGACTCATTTATAGAGCAATTACAAAACAGTGTTTTACATTTGTTCTGTTTTGTATTTTTAGCTTGGGCTCTTTCCTTTCATGGATTATGGTAAATACTACATTTGCTCCCAGAATGTGGGACTTGCTGGGATCATAAAGGGAAGTCACACAGATGCCTGAGACTCATTTATAGAGCAATTACAAAACAGTGTTTTACATTTGTTCTGTTTTGTATTTTTAGCTTGGGCTCTTTCCTTTCATAGATTATGGTAAATACTACATTTGCTCCCAGAATGTGGGACTTGCTGGGATCATAAAGGGAAGTGCATAACAAGCAGATTACCTTTGGCTATTGCATTATAGGGAGGCAGACAGTTACGCTAAGTGGCCAGATTTAGTTATATTCAAATTCTATTAAGCTGCCTTGCCTTCAACACAAGTGTTCTCATTTAGTGTATTTTAGTGATTAGTGTATTTTCAAGTCCCCACTGCCCAATCGGCTTCACTGGGGGGTGCTTTTTGTTTTGTTCTTTTTAAATACAGTCTATGTTTCTGTAAATCTGTTCCTGAAGTTTCTTTCCTTTGTTTAACTGGTGATCTGCTTTCTCAAAATCAAGCCAACACAGAAGTCTGGGAGAGCAAAGTTAAATAAGCACTATAATTCTACTGGAAACTACGTACTGTCCATTTTATAGACCCAAAGAGTAAACATTTTGTACGTAGCACTCTGTTTTGTCCCAAGCAGTTGACACTCCTTATGACTTTATATCCCACGGCTAAATCTATTAATACAACAAACTACAATTTGTATATTTTGCCTAATTGCTCAACTACATAAATCATTATGAGCACGAGGAACAGTCTTTTTTCCTTCTCTTACAAGCCTGCTGCTTTTCTGACCTTGCCATAAATTAGCAAGATACTGAGTTGTAAATGTAGAGCTGCAAATGTCTTTCAAAGGCAATTACTGTGAAACTTTGTTCCAACATTATGAAATGTGGCATTTTCACTAGATAATGTCCATATTAAACACACCAACCAGAGGCTTAGAGTGTGAACCTGAAAATGAAAAGAAAATGTAACATGCCGCAAAGCATTAACTGTAGAAATGCCCAAGTAGTTTTCTCAGTCTATAGAATGATGCTATTGATATATGGCAGTGCTGTGAATTTATTAAAGAGTTGTCTCTTGCAAGTCTGTGCATTTTATTTAATAATTTCGTTTTTAAAGACTAAGGTAAAGATATTTTACCACTCTGGAAAATTGCTTTTTTAAAAAGTCAGGTATAGCCTTTAAGAGAAATGTATTGTAATAAAAGGTGACAATAAATGCAAAGATATGTCTAGAGACTTCCTAATATAAATGTTCAGTAGAGCACTGAAAAGGTTAATGCAAGGCCTAGACTGAGAATGGTGCCTTAAGTAGGGATTTTGAAATAGGGGAATAAACAGCATAAAACATTGGAAGGCACGTTAAACTGTGCAGGGGCCTGCAGTTATCAATGTGAGGTATGCAAGAGATTAGAAATAAGGGAAGAAGTGGGAAAAAACATGTGCGTTAGAAAATTTCCAACTAATTCATCTGGAGTGAAAAATCACTCCAAATGTATGTATCCTAAATTCTGATAAAGGCAGGAAGACAGAAATAGCAACAGCTATCTACTATCTGGCCTGAGGTGTGAGTAAGCCAGACCAAAAAGTAATGTGAAGTGAAAGGAGGATCAAGAATGGAAATCTTAAGCTGCAATGGCCAAGTCCCTAGGACCTGAAAAGAACAAGTAAATGTGTTTTTCTACAAGTCTCCAAACTCTTCAAGGGTTTGCAGATTTTCAATACATCAGAATCATAATGATTAAAAATAGCAAAATATTTCATTGAACTGGATGTTAGAATTATGAGAAGTTGATAGGAGATTGTTAGAAACTGGTGGGCTAAGAAAACACACGTTTACTACCTCAAATACCAAAAGGATGTGGAATGAAAGAGGGATACATTAGAGGCACACAAAGGACAATAGGAAGAAATGAAGTAGCACAAGGAGAGGGAGTTCTCCTGGGGGAGGGAGAGCATACCTTGGCTCTACTAAAATCTCTTTCTAACCATCTGACCTTACAGCTTAACCTGCCCATTTATTCCACACACCATTGCTGAGTTCTTTTTTCTAACTACAAGTATATATTTCTCAGCTCCTGTGCTCACCATCTTTAGGATAGCCCATATACTTTTAATCTTGACTGTAAAGTTCTTTATGATTGAATCCAACTGATAAGTCCAGCTCTTTCTCTATTTCCACTACAAGAACCCTCAGGCACAAACTCTTATACCCTGTTGTCAGTCTGCACATTTCTTTACTCACTTCTGTACCCTAGAATTAGCTTCCTACTTCATCAACAAATTATCATTCAAGATAGAGTGATCAATTCTTCTCCAAACTCACCACATGGTTCTTGTTTATATAAACCACCTGATGAGTAATTAAATTTTATATAATCTTACATATTTTCTTCTTATACAGTTACCTAATAATGGTATTACTATTTAACAAGTGGGACAGTATGATGTAATGGCAAAAATCTCACACTTAGGAGTCCAAAGACCTTGTTTCAAATTGTATTTTCATTACTTATAAGACTACAGAACGTGGCTTAATCTGTGGCTAATCATTTCATTAATAAAATGTCAGCTGTAATAACGTGACAGACACATCACAGCTGTTTTCAGAACAAAAAGAGATATTGTATGTGAAAGTACTCTGCAAGCTATTAAAACACTATATACTATACAAGATGTTTTCATCTTTCTTCCCAACTAGACTTTAAATGTCTTGAGGGCAGGAACCAGGTCTAACAGTTCTTTGAATTCTCAACTTCATCTATCAAGGCACATCACATGTAACAGGAACTAAATAAATATACAATGATTGATTATTCTGCACTTCAAAGTCAATGGCAATGGCCTGAGGAACCAAGGCCTACTACTTTTCTATTCCTCCCCACTCCAGGGCTGTCTAGTCTAAACCACATTAACTCATTTTCCACTTGCCTCCCAGAGGAATCTTTCAAGAATGTAAATCTGCCTCTGTTGCTCCAGCTCCTTAAAAATCTTTTAATGTTCTCTTAGATTATCTTCAAACTCTTAAGAACCATCAAGGCTTTTTAGGAGATGGCCTGTGGTTAGTACTATAGCCTGACTCTTACTACACTATCACCCTCAAAGCCTCTTCTCCAGAAATACTGGTCTACCCACTAGTCCCAGAATGTGCCAAACTCACTCTTCCACTGTTCTCAGGGTGGGACTGCCCCTCACTTCCATTCATTTGGCCAAATCCTATCTGATTCTGAAATGCTTTTCAGGGAACTCTTCTACTCCATCCCGTAACACCAGCATAGGATAGGAAGCACCATGCTAAGAATCCACACATGACTTAGACAGAGGCTTCCAGCCAAAGGGGTCATGTGTTCAGATTTTCATTCCCAGAGCTTAGCACTGTTCCTGGCATTCAAAAATGTGTACTGAATAAATGACTCTATGAATGAATGAAAGAACAAAGTTAGCAACTCTATTTTTAATGGAAATAAGTGATGAACATTGTTTGAGAAAACTATTATAATTTAACAAATGTGAGGACATTGAATCTCAAAGAGCTAAATTTATGTGACAAAGCAAATAGAACTCAGTATTTTGTACATTTTTTCAATATACCGATGTTTTCCATAATTAAAAATATGTGCTTATTGGGCCGGCCCGGTGGCGCACTGCTACAGTGCGCCGCTTGGGAGCGCGGTGGCACTCCCATTGAATCTCAAAGAGCTAAATTTATGTGACAAAGCAAATAGAACTCAGTATTTTGTACATTTTTTCAATATACCGATGTTCATTGAATCTCAAAGAGCTAAATTTATGTGACAAAGCAAATAGAACTCAGTATTTTGTACATTTTTTCAATATACCGATGTTCATTGAATCTCAAAGAGCTAAATTTATGTGACAAAGCAAATAGAACTCAGTATTTTGTACATTTTTTCAATATACCGATGTTTTCCATAATTAAAAATATGTGCTTATTGGGCCGGCCCGGTGGCGCACTGCTACAGTGCGCCGCTTGGGAGCGCGGGGGCACTCCCGCCGAGGGGTCGGATCCCACATGCAGACCGGTTCCCGCTCACTGGCTGAGCGAGGTGTGGGAGCAACACCGAGGGTTGCGATCCCGTTGCCGGTCCCGGTCCAGTACAGGCACGACACTGAGGGTTGTGATCCATTGCCGGACACGAAAAAAGACAAAAAGGAAAAAAAAAATGTGCTTATAAAGTACAATGAGTCTTATCAAAGTAAATACCATCACCAAAGAAGAAAGCTGCATGAGGCTAAACGGTGGACGAATGGGAGCCCATCCTATGCCAACAGTTATTCCACAGAAAAGCATGTCAGAGAGTTGAAATGGGCCACTTAAACATCAGAAGTTGACATCTAAATTAGAATTTCTGTCCTTTTGGGTATCTATGGCTGGGAAAGAGTAAAAACACACCAACTAGATTTCTTTTAAGACAAGTTTAGTTATTGTTTGGTATTTCTGATTAACTGATTTAGCAGTGACGCCGTTTTCCAAAAGATAATGTTGGGCTCACTGTCCCTAAAAACTAGAAATGTCCATTTTTAGGTGAAATCCCAAGAAACTGTTTCTGATTTTAACTTTCTGGAAAACAATGCTGATGAGAAATTGAAGATAGCTTAGTCTAGAGTGTTCACAGTGAACATGAAGAGAAGTGAACCAATTAGAGAGAACTGAGGGGTTTGTTGAGGAACTGGTAAACACAACTTGAGGGGATGTTTATTGAATAAAACAAAGTTAAGTGATGAGGCCTACTTTAGGGTGCTAGGTAAGTGTAGGGGTACAGAATAGGTACTTGTAGGGAACTTAGAACAAGCAAAGGCAAGTAACTAAATGTGGTGTTGGGGTGCGGGGAAGAAGAGGAAACAGCTAAAAGATTTTATAAGTTTTACCTAAAGGAGCTACTAGACTAATAAAGGGAAAGCATAGACATTAACTGCACTGAAATAACTCACAAGCTTGGGTGATAACTTTGTCCCTGTAGGTATCATTTCTACATAAAAATCAAATAATCTGCATGAAAGTTTCATCCTGAAAAGTAACTGACATATTTATAAGAAAACAATATGGCCCCCTTTAGCACATAATACCATTAATATTAAAGCAAGGTTTTCTAATCATTTAAAAATATTCCTCAAAAAATAGATCAAAGGTTCAAAAATAATCCTGAATTTTAGCAGAATTTTTTCTCATTCTTTTAAAACTATTAAAAACTTTATTTTATAAAGATAAACTTTCTTGAAATGCTGTTTTTAATCCAAAAATTTAAATTTACAACTAAAGTGTGATGACTGAAAAATATATAAATGGGTTTAGAGACAGCAGCAAGCTACAAAAGTCTGGTACTTTTAAAATTGTTTAAAACTACTCATTTCAGCAAAAACTCCACATTTATTCATTTCAATTTATTTACAAGTAATATTCTCAGAAGAATTACTGTTTCTATATACAAGGTGGTTAAAAAATTCTCAATATGATGATGGTAATTCATTTTCATGACTTAAGTAATTGAGCCTATCTTCACAGTTATTAATTATAACTACATTATACTGTACTTTCCAAAGGCAAATAGAATAAATAGAATATAATCACTATAACCTACTGTAAAAAACAGTAATTACATATTAACTCCCATCAGTTCAGTCACATACCATTGCACTTCCTGCCTTCAGTATGTTCCAGGCTCAAGTTAAATGATAAGAACTGACTCTCCCTCTTAGACTTGATAATTTATGGCCTTTTTCTGTCACAGCACCCAAGGTTCCATCTTAAATCATTATAAATTGTTTAGGAGGGAGAACACTGCTCTGTTTAACACACTCAGGAGATGATTTCTTTTAGTATTCATTCATTTTAGTATCTTTGTTTCCTTAACGAAAACAAGATTTGAAATACATTAAACAAAGGCAGTCCATTACACCTGCCCAAATCCTTTTAAAATAGAAATTTGGTAGCATGTCTTCAGCCTAATCTTTTCTGTTTGATTAAAAATTCTTGGAGGGTTAGGTTCACTTTGATAACTACTAAAGCACCCAGCATGGTATCCTGCATTTATAAGCTCTTGGTATGTAAATACGGAGTGAATAAAATAAGCCTCTAAAGGAAGAGACAGAGGATGAGCATATAAGAGCTATGTGGCTTTGAAGAGCAATAGCTGATCAGAAGTTCCCTGTGCTTCTACTGAAGGGTGGGCATTAAGGGCTACAGATGAAATGCCCAGGAATGGTCCTCCAATATATAGTCAGGGAATCTATGGGACTTTAGCCTTAGCCTTGGGACAAAGGTAATTCCATTTGTGTGTCTCAGTTTATTTTTTAGAAAGGGTCTAATATGTAAACATCTCCAAGAAACAGCAGCTGCTGGGAAGTGAAAATTCCATAATCATTACTGTCAATATTTCCAGGCCTCTTTTATGGGAAGTGTTATATTCTGTTTCCATATGGTTTCCCATTGTGCTAATTTTGTTCAAATTAGTATTATTTTAATGTACTAGAAAGACTATTTGGGTTTTTTATTTGCATCTATGAAATATAATTAATTAGGTCTAAAGTATTTCCAAGTCAAGATTCATCTATCATCTAAGTCTGCTTCTTTTCCCATCTTTATTGGGGTATAATTTGACACTGTTCAAATTATTCTTACCATCCTAAATTGATCATATACTGTTTGGTATATGCACTATGAATTACTAAATAATGCATTTGTAAATGCATACCCTCCTTTGGGTCTATATTACAAAGAAACACATTTGAAGCTTGACTCCAAATTCCAAGACTTTGTATAATTGAAGGAATACAGATAAGTTTATTTTAAAAAGTTTACATGCTTGCAGAGATACACAGAGAAATGGTTATTGAAAAAGGCCAGTAAGTTATTATGTACAACCTAATTTGTCTTACCTTTAAGGGAAAAGCAAATGAATATATAGTGGGATATTCTTTTTTTTTTTTAAAGATGACCGGTAAGGGGATCTTAACCCTTGATTCGGTGTTGTCAGCACCACGCTCTCCCAAGTAAGCCACAGGCCGGCCCTTATAGTGGGCTATTCTAATTAACTGAATAAATAATGATATACTAAGAGCCAATATTTACTGACTGCTTGTTGTATACCAGGCCTTTGGTTAAGTGCTTAACATCAATTAACTTATTTAATATTTTCTACATCCCTATTAGGTAAGTACTATTATTCAGGCCGTTTTATAGAATGAGAAAACTGAATCTAAGAAATATAAGTCCCATGGCCACACAATACAGTGAGAGAGCCCAGACATGAACACGAAAACATCTGACTCTAAAACCCAAGCTCTTAACCACAGCACTATAATAACACTGCATCTGTCCTCTGGGATTTAGAAGCACCCAACTCTCAAAAAATGTGTCTTAAATTCAGAGTACTTAAATCACAAAAGGGCAATTCCAGAAGAGCTATTAAAGAGAATTAAACAGAACATTTCTAACTCACTTTAATCTACTGACCTCTTTAAAATTCCCAAAAGAAGATATTCCAATCTGCTTTGGAAAGCCAACATAAAGCAATTGCTAATATCTCAGATAATCACAAAGTTCTTATATCATCGTATTTTCCAAGCATGCCTTCTTTCTTTCTATATTTTCCATATTTGTGCATGCCTATAGATATACATAAGTATATATGTACATACTTATACATGCCATACCATATATGCACATATACATATATGTATGCATTCAAATTAGGTAGAATTTTGAGAAAAAAAATGTCTATTTTATCTGAATATATGACTACCTAATTAGGTAATTAGCCTTAACTTTATGATTGGATAAGTCGGCAGAATGATATGCTATCTGAAGCAGAGATGGCCTCTGTTTAAAAATTCCAAATAGTCTATATTAGCAAGCTGCAACATTTACAGAGTGATATTTAACATTATAAATTTAAAAATAACAAAATGCTAGAAGTAGGATGGAATCAGGATGGGGAAAAATCCAGATGGAAGGAGGAATACACGAATAAAAGAGCAATATTCAAAACATTGCTAGTTACCGTTAGTATCATTTACTTAGCAATTAATCTTGCTCTAGACTGGTTTCTTTGTGTTGTTGTACTGAATTACTTGACTCCTCTACTATTGTTTAACTTTTTTAATGCTGTTTTCCCAACATGGAGCCCAGGGACCATGTTATGTTCTCTAACATCTCAAGTGCTTAACTAACACAGTGCCTTTCTCCTAGGAACTGGATAAATACTTGTTAATTGGCGAATTGATTCAAAATGTTGGTTCCAGGTTTTTAGGCATCTCTCTAAACCTTACAATTCAAGGCTGAGTTAAATTTCTAAACAAGTGTAAAGTAGCACATTCAGGTTCCAAATCTGTTTTTGTGCTTCTCTCTATTCCCAGTATTTAGCTAAGTGCGTGGTGCATTACAGACCATCAATGAGTATTTGCTAAACAAACATAACTGTTCTCAAACGGCCTAGAGTCACCTGGGTGCTTGGTAGAAATGCAAAATCCCAGGATCCACCCCCAGAGTCTAATTCAGAAAGTCTAGAGAGAGATCCTGGAATCTGCACCCCCTCTTCCTCAAGCAACACTTACAGACCTCATGCCAAACTTTGACAAGTGCTAACCATATACATCTGCTATTAGGACTTCTGGAAAGTTCTGTGGTCTAGGAAGCTCATGCTATTTGAACAAAATGCAGGGGAACAATCATGATGAATTTTATGAAGGGAAAATTAATGAGAAAAGTACTAAATGCACAGCAGTAGCTGAGGTACCCCTTGCTCTATGAGGTAAAGTTGCTGTATTAGTACATTTTTGTTGCTTATAACAAAATACCTGAGACTAGGTGATTTATAAAGAAAAACCACATTTATTCCTTTGAGTTTCTGAGGTTGGGAAGTCCAAAATCCATCTGGTGGTAGCATCAGAGTTCTCATATTGCAAGATGATGGAAGCAGACAGGGCAGAGAGAGAGAGAGAAAGACAGACTCTCCTCTTTTAAAGCCCTCAGAACCACACCCCTGACCACCATTTTTAATCCATTCACTACTGCACAGTGCTACAATCCAATCACCTCTTCAACGCTCCACCTTTCCATTACTGTAACAGGATTTCCCACCCTCTTAATAGTCACAGTGGAGGCTAAGTTTCTAATACATTTTACTTGGGGGACACAGTTCAAGCTTCATTGAGTTTTGGGGGGACATAATTCAACCCACTACAGTTGGTATTTTCTCTTGAGCAGCAGGCACAAATGACTGGCTATTTGGAAAATTTCTTAGAAAGGCAAGGGTCTTCCTTGTAGCATATTTCATGGGCACTGATAAAATCATTTTAACTTTTAGAAAATCTGCTTGCTAAGTCTTGAACATAGTGGAGTCAAGTCAGAAGAAACACATTTTTCATAGATGAGAGCTCAATGTTTTTTCAACAAACCAAAAGAAACATAATGCACAAGCCATGCACTTGGCCTGGGCCTCTGACTTCCACTATTTCATGTCATGTATGAAAAAATAACACGTCTGGGAAGAGGGAAATTGCTAAAAAAGAAGTATGCAGGTTAATACAGAGGTTGCACATAAATTATTTTAAAACAAGTACTGAGACATCAATGGCACTGTTAGAGAAACCTAAAGCAGTATTTTAAGTTAAGAGAGAGCATAAAATAGTGTCACAGCACATCATGCCAGAACTGGTAGGTGCCTGTGACTTTTCAGGAAGAAAAGTGCAGGGAGTTGGGACCAAAGATTCATCTTATTCCTCATGGAGTTGCTCAACCTTTCTGAGCATCAATGCAAATACCTGTCCACAACAGTAACCTTTAAGGACTCTGTGAAGCTGCAAAAACTGGCATTTGAAGACCATATGAGGATCTAAGATTTCAAACATTATTGATACTAGGTGCTATGATTTGGTTGATACTCCCTAAGGTCAGTACCACAGCTATGCAAATAACTCAAGAGGAAAATGTTTCAATTCAAACTACAGACACATGGCTTACCAGGTCTCCTGTATCCTCCAACCAGGAAGAACCCTGCAAGGATGGAGGCCGAGGTTCTCCATGTATTCCATGTATTCCTCATCCTCTCCTTGTGCCCTGCTTTTCAGATCCCACTGCCAACTGAAGCACTAATCCTTTCAAATAAACATTTGTTAATTCAGTCACTCAGCAGGCACTTATTGACGGTCTGTAACATAGAAGGCACACTGTTTAAGGTGCTGAAGATGGTGGTGAACTAGAGGATCCCTGACTTCATGAAATGGCTACAGCGTGGGAAGACAGACTCACCCAGGGGTACCTACAAGAACAATGATCACTAGGAGGAAAAGCACAGGATGCCTTAGGAGAATGTAACAGTGACGTCCAATTAACCAATAGCTCCAAGGCTTTGATCAAGCAAGATCTAGTTATATTTAAAGCTTTTCTGTGGATACCTAAAATACCCAAGGGGATGCATTTTCCAAGGCAACACTTGATGTTCTGCTCTTTTACCACTCGTGCCTTCAGAGCGCCAAACAGCAAGTCCATCAGATTGGTTCAATACAGTTAATCTGCTAAGGACTTTGAAATCTTTAAAGACATGCTCTATCCCCAATTTGGCAGGTGTTAAGCAGAGGCTGAAAAAACTCAATACTTGTGCAACAGATTTTGTTATATTTTCACAATAAAAAAAATACAAATGAAAAAACAACACAGTGAATACACTATGAAGAACCAGAACTATGGGATCCAAGCACAGCTCTCTGAACAGTAACTCTAGGCTCCTAGGAAAGCGGGAGAGGCTAGTGCTATTCTTGGGGTAGAGTACCTTTTCACTGCTAGGTTGGAAATCGGCTACTGTGCCATTATTCCCCTCAATTGTTTAGCTTTACTTCAGCACACCTGTGGTGGGAGGTTAAGTCAGGCACTAGGGAGGGGACAACAGACAGTGGTATTCACCTCACCTCAAAAGAGTGTAATGATATCCTTAGTAAATATATACAAATATCTCCATGCTAGCTATTTATAGTCTATGGAAAACATATCAAATTCTAACCAAAAATACAAAGAGAAGCTATTTGTGACAGAGGAAAGGCAATTGAAAACATAAAATTTGTTGCCCAAGTGTTCGGTTTTTCAGCCTTTGCTTAATACCTGCTAAGTTGGAGAGGGGGCATTTTTTAAAGATTTCGAAGTCCCTAGCAGGTTCAGACGTAAGGAATTACACTCTTCTAGGAGAAAGCTGTATCTTTTACTAGACCTTTTACAGAAAAAGAGACGGGGTGAGAAAAAACTACAAAGTCAGTCAAAGACTATAGGGTAGGGAACAGTCTCCAGCAGGAAGTTACAGGGCCCTTACGAGATTCAGATTCCCTCTAAAAGGCAGGGTTAATGATACTCACTGGACTGTAGTGAGGACTCTTACACTCTTCTAGGAGAAAGCTGTATCTTTTACTAGACCTTTTACAGAAAAAGAGACTGGGTGAGAAAAAACTACAAAGTCAGTCAAAGACTATAGGGTAGGGAACAGTCTCCAGCAGGAAGTTACAGGGCCCTTATGAGATTCAGATTCCCTCTAAAAGGCAGGGTTAATGATACTCACTGGACTGTAGTGAGGACTCAAATTAGATGATATAAATGTGTCAGATTAGGCTTAATCTACATTATTTCTCTCTTACTTTTAAGTAATTATGTTTGCACTTTTGTTCAGACATTAATAACATTCCCATATCATATATATATGTATAGTTAGCCCTCTAAGAGTCCACATCGCAGATTCAACCAACTGCAAATCCAAAATATTCAGGAAAAGAAAAATAAATCAACAATAAAAGATAATACAAATGAAAAAATACAGTATTAACAACTATTTATATAGCTTTTACAATGTATTAGATATTATAAGTAATCTAGAGAATGATTTAAAGTATACAGGAAGATGTGCACAGGTTAAATGCAAATACTATGCCATTTTATATAAGAGACTTGAGCATCTGCAGATTTTGGTACCTGGGGTGGGGGTTCTGGAACTAATCACCCGTGGAAACAGAGGGATGACTATACAAGACTTTACTTTCACAATGATTATTACTGTTCTTATCACCATTAATTGCAGTAACATTGCTGGGGCCTCTAAACTGTGAAATATAAAGAAATTTGTGTTTTTATTGCTCTTCTCAGTCCCAAAGCAGAAGCTGTTGGATCAAAGGGTCAATATTTCAGTGGGGGAAAAGACCAATATTTGAATGGGGTGGGGGGGGAGGACTGAATAACTAGTTTTCAAGATTCTAATTGTTTAATAAATCCTGATCTAACATAAAAAAATCTAGGTTCGTGACACCTGTCAATTCAAGGTTCCAAATTTTGTTATTTTATCTGGCCCTCCTCTTTTTGAATAGTTCCTTGTGGACTCAAGGATCTCTTTAGGAGAAGTTAAAGGTGTTTGTCATCTTTCCTAGACTTTTATGTTCTCTGCTTTCCAACTTTCTGATGGAAATATCACTGGGATTCTAGGGTACACATGTAGCCCAGATGTCTTTTTTAAGCTCTTTCGGTTTTATATTTTCAAACATAACAGCACTACTTAATTAATGGCATTTTCATGACTCACATTTGTCCCAATATTTCTGCCATCCCCTTTCATATTCCTGTAGCTTCTGATACAGATAACCCCTAGTATCTCCTCTTAGATTATTCCAAATCCTTATTCATCCTGTTTTAAGGCCAAGGAATTATACTGGTGCCTAAACAAAGCAAATTTCACTACACAAATGACCAATATTTTTGATGCATCATTAACAAAAGCCTAAGGGTCCATTTGGTGCCCGTGTTCTGTTTTCTATGACACCCTTTGGACATGTGATTAGATAACACTGTGTCACTTTTTCTCCTAGGCAGGGCATTTAGCATTGCTTTTCATTTAAGTCTTTTGCCGGTGGAGTGATTTTGCTGCTGTCAGACTGCATTATGGATATTAGGTCTTGAATGAGCTGTAACTTCCTGCAATTGAAAATTTACAACACAAAGACAATTTTATTGGGCCCTGTCATTGTTTAATACACAGTCCCTTGAGTATCAGGACCATGTTGATTTCTAGGACTCTACCTTGGTTGCCCACATTTGCTAAATTATGAAGGGGCTTTATTTTCATTCTTTGGTTGTGATCGTGAGCTGATTTAGCCTTCATTGTGATCAAAGTATGCTCGTATTTACTTCCCTTGATATCTCTCTTGTATACTAGGCTTTTGCCCTCCAAAAAGCATAACCTACTTGTAAAAACTGGTATAAATGGAGAAATAAGATAATTGAAATCCACCAAGAAGCTCATTTTATATATTAGATCTTTAGTAAGAAGTAAATTTTTTGGAAGAAGTAACACTGATAATCTTTGCTTTCTCTTCCTTGTTCTTGACTACTCACTGGTGGACATATTTAGTTGGCAGTGAAATTCTTAAACATAAAGCAGGAGGGAGTGAAGCAAGGGGATAATTGGATAACCCAAGGATAGCAAAATTGGACATACATGTGCACACAGATATAAACTGTACCTCTGTTAAAAGTATCTGAATAATCACAAGTCTTCTACTTTTTCCAGTACTAGAGTTTCATCCATGAATGCTAGACTTCAAACTCAACATTCACTCAAAATCTGCTATGAGTTTTCTCTATGAGTTAGCAGAAACCCAATTCTTTCATTAAGAGCTGTAATTCAGGAGTGCTGGCTTTTACACCTAACCAGCTGCAAAACCAGATCCCTGGGCCAACTCTTTAATGGTCTTTCTTTCACCACAGAACCCCCTCTTTCCCTGCAAAAATCACTAAGGCCAATTTACTACTGAGCTGCAACTAGCTGCAAACCTAACCAGCTGCAAAACCAGATCCCTGGGCCAACTCTTTAATGGTCTTTCTTTCACCACAGAAACCCCTCTTTCCCTGCAAAAATCACTAAGGCCAATTTACTACTGAGCTGCAACTAGCTGCAAAGTATATTCTATGTATAATGGTTTATTCTTCACAGTCATTACAACAACCTATGGCTGCTACCACAACACAACTGAGAATATCTTATCCTGCTTCATAGATCATACTAACATAGTACATAGACTATGCTAGAGGAGGAGGCCTGTCATCAATAAATGGTGAAAGATTCTTAGACCAAAAAATTTGTGGTGGTTGTTACTTAATATCTTTTGGTCTTACAAACTGGTTATGAATAACAGGGTCAAAGTCAGCTTTCAGAACAGGTTTATTAAGTCCAAAATAGCCACAGCAGCTAAGTCAAAATTTTCTCAGCTAGGATGATAAATCCCAAAACTTAAACTTGGGCAGAAGTCATACAAAATGTCATGCCACCTTTTCTCTAGTGACTAAGTATACAGTGTGCATAATGAGCCCCAGGAGTCCTCATGCTTCTTTGTACAAGTATCCTCCATGAAACAAAGTATATGTGGCTTCCTTTATGACATACTTAAGGGTACTGCAAACTCTGAAATTGTTGTCTTCTTGTTAGACTTCGAAGGCATTCCATCAACACCATCCCTGATTCAATTAATGCCCTGCCAAGTTTTTTGAAGCAGTCAAATATTCAGACTTTCAAGGTGTATTATTGTGAAGTTTTGAGTGGAACTACAATTTAATGCAAGTTATTTTGATTTATTTTACGCTATTTTTTGGTTAAAAACCATAGTTTATATGTAACAGTGGCTGTGTTCATTTTGGATTTTTTGATGAATATCTCTGTTAATAAAAAATGCACAGAAATCCACTTCCAAGGTTTTTCACATTTCTAATGTTGGATGGATTGCCCATCTCTGTATCCAGTTGTGTATTAACTAGTAGTGAAAAGATGGCGCAAAAAAAGAAAAGAATGCAACATTAAGTGAATTTATAATAGACTAGGTTTCAATACCATTCATTCATCCTACAATTATTGGTTTAACGTATACTATTTTGTAAGAGATTATGCTAGTGATGCTGTGGCAAATGAAAAAAATAAATCAAATATATAGTGCTCTCAAAAATATGTAATCTGGTTAGAAATATAAAAAGCATTTACACTTCAGAACTCAGAACCATTAATACAAATATATATTACATACACACACTCTTCAAATCTCAACACGTGTAATACAAAGTAGAGAGTGATAAATGCCTTAGAAAACTAAAGTGCTATGGGGCATCAGAGTAAGAAAATGAAACTTCCACCCTGGGGAGTGAGAAAGGGCAATCTGTGAAGACTAGATACTAGCTCCTACCTCCCCAGTGATCTCATGAGACAATTTTGTACCTCTAATGGCTTAGCATTAGGAAAATGTTGCAGTGTAACAATGCTGGCACAAAGGAGGGGTCTGTTGAATGAATGCCTGAAAATATGAATGATAAAATGACTGCAGAGCAAGCACATTCCCTGGGGTATGTAATAAACTATGAAAGCAAATGCTCAGACTATTACAAGGCAATAGGAAATATAAAATGTTAACTACTAATAATGTATACATTACAAAATTCACCAAACCTCAAAGTCTCACTCTACAGCCACAAATATAACTTTTATTCTATTCTCATACTAATACATTTTGTGTATCAACAGCATTGATTTGGAAACAGCTCTGTGAATAATATTAATTAGCTGCAAACAGAGCTAACGAAGGGAAAGGCAAGTTTTAAAAATACACTTCAACAGCGTTTGCCTTTTTAGAAAATTGTTGAAAAGATGATCCCTTATTCTGAAATAACTGTAAATACACACATATGTATGCATACCTGTATGCATAATGCTATCTTGGAAAATTTTGGAGATATATCAAACTCCTCTCTTACTCCTAGTTTGCTTAATATTATAATCTTTGCAAGCACTGTGTTTATATTGCTGCAGGTATACTAGTCTACCAATTTTTACATCTTGAAACATAAGAGTAGGCATATGTGAGAGGGAAAAAAAGCAAGAAATGTTTAACAGCTACAGAAGTGACACGTGGTTCTGAAAAGATTCAGGATTCCTTGTTATTACAGAAAAATCTATGAAAGATGATGGGGAAAAAACATAGAATAAAGAATTGGAAATTTAGGAAAGGTATAGGTATTGTTCTCTTCTAAAACACCAGTCATGGTAAATGAACTGTCCTTAGTTGGTCTCTGTTTTCTAGACAGTCCATTTTGGTTATTTGAAGGAGGTGTCATAGCTGTATGATTTAACATTTTACATTAAATGGACAGAAAGATCTTATTCTGAGTGATGGAAAGAAAAGTTGAGGAAACATATTGAAAATTATAAGTGTGTGTTGACAGAGAAATGAGATGAATGGTTTACATTGGTAGAAGCCATACAAACCCAAAGCTGTGATTTTGAAAAAAGAAATTTAGAGTAAGCACAGGGTATTACTCTGTTTGAAAAATAGTAGACATATAAATTAAGTTGCCAAGGAAGACATCAAAAACAAACAGTATAAATGAGTTTTAGGAGAGAAACAGACACTTTAATGGGGGCAGCAGGGATTTAAGGCTGTAGTGACAAAGTACAGAGGTGGGGCAGCAAAACTGAGAGGTGACAGGCAGGGTGACAAATTGTTACCATCACTATTTTAACACCATCAACTCTAGACCACTGTGCCATTTTGGAGTAATTTAAAATGAAGAAAGCACATTATTAGATAATAGATCATCAGTTTATTAAAAAGGGATTGAATAGAGGGACTTAATCCTTCAAGGGAGGAGTGTTTTCCAAATTTAGTGGTGAAGGTTAAGCCATTTGAATGCTTATGTGAAACTCTCATTTTTTACTAAATTACCCATCTTAAGCCTGCCTCTCCTTATCATGTATCATACTCAATGGCTTTTTCCCAATGGCCACATTACAAATAACAAAGGTTATCGAATAATCCCGATTCCTGGCTCACAAAAGTTTAGATTTATGTCCAAGCAGATTAATTTTACAGCCAACAAGAGAAATGACTATTCTTTCACTCCCTGAGCCCCCGGTGTACAACTACTCAGGAGTTGGGTTTGTATGGCACCTGCTGTTTAATGATCTGCACTCAGCTGGGGCCCAGAGGTCCTCACACTACATTTGTATAAGTTCTTGGCCATTTCCACCACTGATCAGGTCAATTTTAAAAGAGAGCCCGTTGAACCTGAAACCATTATACCTAATGGTCCAGCTAAGTGGTTCCCACTAGAAACAAAGTCAAGTAGATTGAACTAACTAGTAAAACAATGTCACGCAATAAGGGGAAAAATTCTACCTTATACCTACCTGTTGTTCCAAGAAAAGGAATTGCAGTCAGTTTTTCTCCTCCATCCTGGTTTACAAGAAACAACCTCACACTTTTTTTTTTAAATGAGCATATGTGAATCAGAGTGAAATATTATGCTGCCTGTAAGTTAGAGAGAATAATTATTGCAAGAACTTATGAATACATATCAAAGGGATTTTCAGTCTTTTGAGTATCTTTTGAAATTTCACATATGATAATAGACTGTAAGTTCCATAAGATCAGGGACCATAAACATTATATGTACCACTGTATACTCAGAACTTATCACAGTGCTTGGCACGTAGCAGGCATTCAACAGATAACTGTGTGGGCAAGATGAATGAATCAATATGTGATAATGCTCTACTAAGCTTCCTATTTGCCTCACACAAATGACCACTAGTTTTTGGAAAATTTTAAACACTGACATTTATTGTTACATTTTAAAATGCTGAATCAGTTTCTGGTTTAGATACGAACATGAAGTTAATTACAGGCATGTTTGTACTGCACTTTATTTTCAATTGAGCAACCTTTATCCCAGCCATTTCCATCTATATTAGGAATAAAGAAGCTGAGTGATATTGTCCTTTTCTCGAAAAGGCACAAAAACAGTTGGAACCAATCTCATTTCACAGGTAAGTCAACAAGAATGAGAAGCACAACTATGTTAAGTCTGTGTATGTATGCATGTACACATAAATACCTAGTCTTTCAACATTGAGTGAGAGGGCGGGGTCGGGGAGAGAGAGAACAGATACATGTCTTCATGTGTCGGTACACATTAGCTGTATAATTTTTCCTTGTTTTTCGCTTAGTCAGAAGCACCTCACCAGACTGTGATCAATATCCTCACCACTGGAGAGGGCTGGCCACGGTGTAGCATGACAGCAGCAGCGGTTTCTTTTCTGTGAAGAGCAAGTATCTCACACTAGTAAGGAATTGCCCCAATAGGGTGTTCAGCCCCAGAGATCTTATTAACATCACAGCGTATTATCACCAAACTCTTATCCTTCACTACGTAGCGAAACCCTGACGCAGAACTCGGCTCTGCAAGTAATATTGTGTATGTCATCAGAGTCATGGCTGAGTTTTCTTGGGCCCTTTAACTCTCAACTTTTTTTTCATTTCTGATGTAGGATGAATTTTATAGTGGCTAAAGGAGAGGAATAGAAACAGCATCAAAACTGATAACCAAAAAGCTATAAACGGAAAACAGAGTTCATGAAGTCTTTGCAACCTGTAGTGTGATTTCTGGCCTTAGAAGCTGCCTGTTTGATGTACCCGAATGTCCCCTTTCACAATGTCCTTGTAAAGAAGGACACTTTGGAGACCATGAATCTTCCTGGTTGTGGAAAATGCCTCCTCCTTTCACATCTATGGCTGTTACTTCACGGATGTGCAACTGGAGAGCTAAGAGAATGAAGGACTGGGAAAAATTGGAAAACTCTGGACATCAAATTTATCTGCCCTCAATTTTCTTCTTTATGGTGACTGGTGTTCAAAATTGTAAATTTCGGTCCCAGATACTGCAATTGCATTACTAGATCTTGGGACAGATGCTCTCCCTCCTCCTCCAAAGAGCGTCCCTCAATCCCTGTCCCCACCCTACACTGGATCAAGTGCCCCAACACACACTCCTACAGATCAGCTATTGACCTCCACCACAGCAATTTCAAACTCTAAAATAATTTCCTTTACTTTTGTCCAAGATTATAAGTTTCCTGGGGACCAAAATTATTTTGTTAGTCATTGAGCTTGACCATAATAAATAACTGATATACATAAATAAAGCTTTAAAGATCTGCATAAGAATTTTTTTTTCACAACTGTTTTTAAGAGGCTCATTTTTCCTAGTCATAAAGGAGCAAATCTAAGAGAAGAGGAAAGGGGGCTCATATCCTACCTACAATTTATCAAATTAGTAAGATTTTTGGAATACAATCTATGAAGGGACTACTTTCTGAAAACATTTTGAATTAACACAAATAGGTGGCTTTCTATAGTCACTGAAGGATACAGCTGGTTGGAAACCAGCACAAAGAGTCAATTGATTTTACCATTACGTTTTCTGATTTTGTCTGACAGTTTCTGAGTATTATAAAAGCCTTCTTAATTTGGCTCCGTATTATGTAAAGCAGATGTCCTTGGTTGCTAAACTGATTAGTAAGTGGTTTACACCATTCTAATGGTTGCCATCACTATTGCAAAAAAAAAAAAAAAGCTGCAAAGCAAGGCTATTCTGTACAACATTGGGAATGACAGCATGTCATATTCAGAAAGGAACCAGGGATACAGGGAGATAGCCACAGTCTTGCTTCAAAGATCCATTTTTAAAAAATACTTCTCCAAATGCTAAATAGTGCTATGCATTTAAAAAATGAGAATGTTCCATTCAGTGGCTTCTTGAAAATACAGTGGAAGGCAGGATAGAAACCAAAGGCAGTTGCCAGAGATGCCTTAATTATCTAGAATGTTTCAGACCCTTTAAGATGGACTCACATTAGCCATCTTTCTAGGCTACATGGTCATCTGGTAAATATGAACAAAATAAAGCCCCCTCATCAGTCTGTAGTGAGCCCTTCATCGAAAAGTAAATTTCTTCAGTTGAAGGCATGATCATCTCTACTCTCTACCATCATCAGAGCACTTCTCTTAGCATGCTGGGCTCTATGTACTCAGAATAAAACCTCCCTAAAGATAGTGTCTGCAAGAAGCACTATGGGAGCATCATCTATTAAGAAACAGATACAGCAAAACCAGTTATTCCACTAACGAAAAATTAAAGACAGCAAAGAAAGTCATTAGCCTCCCAGCACTGGGCAAGTTTTCTTCACTGCACTAATGTGAATTTCTAATATATGTTTATTTTACTAAAGTCTGTCCCTCTATTTGACCATAACCTCCCGAAGAACATAAACCGTCTCTGTTTCTATTCATCTTTGTATCCACAGCATAACATGGTGCATGGCACATAGCAGGGCCTCAAATATTTGTTGAGGGAGGAAGAGAAGAAAGAAAAGAAAGGAGGGGAGGGAGATAGGAAAGAAAGAAGGCTACTGCAAAATAAAAGATGCTGCTTAATGGTCTGGCATGAGAAGAATTTGCCTAATTCCTTTCATGCAAATAGTCCAGACCTACAAATACTCAAACATCTTATATGTGCTATTTATTCAGAAGTCCACAGAGAGTGACTAGCCTCAGAAAAACATTAAGATAGGTCTTAAAATTTTATATCAACCATGTAATTGGACCCATCAAGGGAGAAATTGGTTTTCCATGCCTGGAAATTGGCGGGAATTTTATTATTTCTGAATTTGCAAAATAGCATGTAGTTGAATAGTCCAATTGTATAGACATAAACTTCTGAGGCGAGATGTGGGTCTGAGTTGGTGATTTCTGTCCCTTATGGGAATATGCCTTGGGGTCTAAGTAACAGAAACTGTAGACACTGAGCTCATTTACAGGCTGCACACCTACCTGTTAGCTCTCAGTGCGTCTGCAACTGGATGCACTTAAAAGCTGTTGATTTGAGAAGCCAATCTGTGCACTGTTTGAGCCACACTTGCAGTAATTCAGCACTTCAAGGACTCCACGCTTCAGGCAGGAGCACCCGCGAAGTATTTGTAAGAGCCTCAACGCTATCTCTTGTGATGCTGTAGGTCTCAATATGGCCCTTTTCCATTTCCAGTCAGTAATCTAGGGAATCAAGGGTGCAAGCCAGCCACAGCAGGGAGAGGTTGCAAATGCTGGAGAGGGATGGGGAAGCTGGAGGATAAACCAAGAGCCCCTCAGATGCAGGAAAGGTGATAGCAAAGGCTATTCCAGGGTTTCACAGCCAAATGTAGCTTTCCCATTCTCCTTTGGATTTCTGAAGAACAAGAATGCTCCCTAGGTCTTTGGAGATGTTTGATATTTACAGGAATTTCAATTTCAAAGATGGTGTCCGTCATCAGAGTGTCTCTAAATAACATGAAGTAGCTTGAAGTCAGGTTTTCTCTTTGTAAATTTTGTTTTTCAACAATGATAGAAACAGCTGAAATGAAACCCTGTTAGAAAACTAACAACCTAGGAGCAAAATCCAGCAAAGGACGGAGCTTAGGAAATGGGGACAGTCTTGCTACTTGATAAATCAACTATTCAGAGAATATTTGCTCCTTGGCACTAGTAAGTAGGGTATCTTCTTCTTCAATGTGTAAACTAACAGCTAAATATGTATACTTCTACCTGCAACTACCTATACTTCCTGGTACATACACTCCTTGAAGACAGTATCCCCTGCATCTGGCAAAGGCGCCTGACACAGAAGAGGTGCTAAAATAATGCTTGCTGACACAAATGAACCTCTCCATCCACCTGTAGAGTTAGCACTGTACTTGCCTCCAACCAAATTCTGCATGCCAGGAAAATTAACTATTGGGAAATGGAAGCATAACTTCCATCAAACTGTGCACATAAAATGGTAAATTGTACTGTATGCATATAATACCTTAATAAACAAACAAACAAACAAAAGAGGAGGGAAAATCAGACAGCCAAGTTAGTAGTGCAGGCAGGACTTGAGCATGGATAAACCCATCCTCTTAACCACTGCCATGTTCTAGTTCCCTCAGTCATTACAAAGGGAGGTTGAAGGTATTTTCATAGGAGGTTGTGTATATTAGCAATGTGTATTTCTTGTTCTGTAAGAAGAATCTGTATCCATTACCCATTTTTACTGGGGTTTTGGATTTTGAAAAATAATTTATAAAGTATTTTTAAATATTAAAAAATTAGAAGAAACTAAAGATTTATAGTATAAACACGACACTTATAAACAAGACACTTCTCTTGGAATTGATAGAATAAGTTATTAATGGTTAGACTCCGCTAGAGGGAATCATAAATTTGATTGGTGTTATAATTTTTTCTCTTTAAAACTTTGTTTAAAATGCTATAAAAGGGTCCATGGAGAGAGTGCTAATCACATGCTTTCACAAGAAATTAGGTCTACTATACCAAATCACAGAAAATCCCCCAGCTTCTTCTAAGGTAGTTGGTTAACATTTACTGTTCCTCAAGAAAGAAGACTGTAGTAAAGTCAAATCTGACTTTAAGGAAGCAAGTCTACTGAATTTCCCAACTCAATTTATCACTCTGAAATTTGTTTAAGTTTACTCAAGAAATATGAAGTTTAAGGGGAAAAAGAAAACCACAACTTCATTAATACAGGAAGACAGAAAGTGACACGGTTATACTGCTTTTTGGGCACATCTTCTTGTTGAAAAATCATTAGTCTTCATCTAGTTTCAGTCTCGTTCACATATCTGGTCAACTGAACAGTGGCTAGGGAAAGTGCCTTAGGCAGGCCACTGTCTGAGCATCTCCATTCACCTTTCCTGATGAAGTCACCATCTGAGACAGGCAGGGGACCAGGGCTCCTCCACCCTCATTTTACAGAGAGTGACAGAGGAGTTAAGTGACTTGTGAAAGGTCATACAATCAGTCATTGGTCAGGACCAAAATAGAACTGGGGTTTGCTGACCTCCTTGTCTCTTGTTCAAAGGATTCAAGGACAAGAGAATTGACTACTGAGCTGTAAAATAGCAGTAGACTTTTGATTTTCTCATGCTTGGACAGGATGAGCCAAGGCATTTATCTGGTTTAACATTTCTCTTGGTCATACAAATGAAAGGCTGTCGAATTGGTGGGGAAAACTGAAAGCCAAGAATCCAAAAGTTAGTAACTTCAGCTTTTCTACTAAATGGATATATAACCTTATGCAAAAACTTGAGGCCACTGTACCTCAGTTCTTTCTACAAAATGGAGACATTAGGAACTACTTACTGAATATACTAATCTCTTAACAGAAGTGGCATATCTTTGAAGATTGTTACTTAAAGCATTGAGAATAGAAGATATGACTATGGTTTCTGAGCATACCACTTGTGATGAGAACAAAAATCAAGTAGAGGCCAGATCCTGAAAACAGTACACTGAGCCTTGGATTAAGACTACAGAGAAGAGGAATAAAGAATAAACACAATATAAACAGGGTTTCCTTAAGGAATTGGGCAATGAGCCCTTGGTTTTGGCACTACTAAAATAATCACCTTTGCTGTGCAAATCAGGCTCGACACAGGGCCTTATTTAATTCACAGACATGCTTATACTTCTGCAGAACTAAAAAAAAAAAATAGCTTTTAATTACTATTTGTAGAGCATCTAAGACAATTAAATGCTTTTGATTACCCTTTTGTTTTTTAAAAACATAGAAGCAGAGAATAAACACTTCTACACAGCCATTAGAGCAAAATGCCTTTTGAGGCAGAATGCTTTGAATACATTCTGCCTTATAAAAAATGTATAAAAGGATAGCACAGAAAAAGGCTGTGAGGCGTGACATGGCCTATCATGTTGTGCATGCATGAGTTAGCTTTTACAAGATGAGAACCAGAAGCTAAGATGAATACTATTCAATCTAAGGCTGATGCTTTGGAAGTTCAGTATCACATTGCTTGGGGTCAGCGGCAGAGCCACTCAAAGGTACCCTACCCTGGAGAGGGTGAACGTGTTATTTATCACCTAGAATGGAGACTCTATTGCTCCATTTTAATGTAAATAAGGATCATGTTCCTGGCATGATACCATCACATGCATGGTTTTTGTTTTTATCATGAATATTAAGCAGTTAAGCATAAAGTCCCTAAGAGGTCTTGCAGCATAACCTTAGGTTAGGTGCAGGTCTAGAGGAGCAGCCTTTAGAGCACCTGCAGAGAATAACAGGAAAGCTGGAACTGCATGAAAATAGTGAGGCCCCCTCACGCATTCTCATCACTGGTCTTTTTGAATGAAGCCTAACCAATTTCTACAGTGATTTATATTTCACAGACATTTTGACTTTTGTGATATCAATAGGATCTATATCATTATACCCTTTTAAATTAAGGGAGTAAGTCAGAAAGGTGAACTCTTCCAAAGCCACAAAGCAAGTAAATGTCAGAATTTAAAGCCAGGTCTTTTAAGTCCAACACACTTGGCATTCAACAAAATCTCTTAATGGTTTTAATAAAAGATGCAAGTAGAGATATATGATATAAAGGAATAAAATATCTTTTTTCCTTTTTGTCTTTTTTCGTGACCGGCAATGGATCGCAACCCTCAGTGTCGTGCCCGTACCGGACCGGGACCGGCAACGGGATCGCAACCCTCGGTGTTGCGCCCGCACCTCGCTCAGCCAGTGAGCGGCCGGTCTGTATGTGGGATCCGAACCCTCGGCGGGAGCGCCGCCGCGCTCCCAAGCGGCGCACTGTAGCAGTGCGCCACCAGGCCGGCCCAGGAATAAAATATCTTAAGTTAGAAGGACTTTTTGTCACTGGTTGTCAATGTGATCTACAAATCAACGTCTTGTATCACTTGGGGAGCACAGATAGTGGTTTGAGCACAGATTCTGAAGCCAGACTACTCAGGTTCAAATCCAAGTTCTGCCTTTAGTTAGTATTAGTTGTGTGATCCTGGGCAAGTTACTTAACTATCTGTGCCTGAGTTTCCTTATTTTTAAAATGAGGGTGATAACAGAACATAATGTCATATGACTGTTATGCAGATTAAATGAGTTAATATCTGTAAAGCCATGCACAATAACATTTGCCATATATTAAGCACTGTATAAGTGTTAGTTAAATTAATGAAAAATAATTCTACTATAATGTTGAATGTACTTCAACTGACATAAACTTACTAATAAATTTTTAATAGACAGACACCACCTCACTGAGATCTTGTTAAAAGCTCCTTTTGACTAACCCTGATAATTTTCTTTGCCACATAATCAAAAGGAATACACAATCTCTTTCCTCACTCATTTTAAAAAGTGAAGGGACCACTACTGGACATCCAACCTACTTCCCCTGACTTACCAGTCACTCTTTTCTCTACAGCTTAGAAAACCAACAACTGATTTTACCAAATAATAATGTGGGTTAGTAAAAGAAAGAAACTTATTCAGCTAAAGTGGTCATCATACCCAGCTGTAGCACTAGTGCTTTTGGCTTAAGATTTACAGCCCTTCTGGTCAGTGTTTGGTTAGCCTCCAAGCCTCTGACGCCTCACATGTAAGTTCACGAACAGAGACTTCTGGTTGAACAAGCCCAAAACACTCAGAGGAATTTCTGGATCTGAAAGATCATTAGGTTTCAAAAACTAAGTCAAAGAATAGAGTGCCAAAAAGGATCTACTTTGGATAAGACCTAACCATTTACTGATGGTTAAAATGGCATACGGTTTATTCTTTTGATCTTCTGAAGGATGGTCTATACATTTCTTTAGTCCAGAATTCTTCCAAATTCAAATAACATTAATTTAGAGTACTAAATTAAAAGGATTTTATCTTATAAATTACTAATACTATCCCACAGGATTATGGCCATTTAAAAAATTATTTGCTGTCTTCCTGCATTTATCATGCAGGAAACCAAGATACAGCACCATGTTGGCTGCTATAGGTAAAAAGGTCCTTCATGTTTCGTCTTGATATACCACTTGTCAAAGTGTAAATGTCAGATATATTTCAAACAAAGGTGGGACAAGATGTGAAAAATCACCCTATTTTTCACTCTATGATAAGGCAAAGAGATGTGAGTAAAACCGATTCCTATGAAAATTTTTAATGCCACCGACAACTAGCAGTACCCAACTAGATTAACAGTGGTGATGAATAACTTGAATCTACGAACATTATCATCACACATTTCAGTATTTTGTTTCTTAGCTCTATTGTTTTTCCTCTGCAGCCCCATCACGTGTCAGCTATGACTTTTTGAGTGGCTTTGAATAATGGGATCAGCTAATGTTCTGTACATGAAGAAATTCCATATCGTTCGCTTCTCTAAAAATACTGCTGCCTGCCACCGGAGCCAATCAACGGTGATGAATAGCTAAAGGGACAAGTAGGTCTCTAAATTTACTTCATCTCTGACAGCGCTTCAGCAGATATGGATAATGGTTCCCACTGACTCACAAACGTGACTCCCTCCAACTACAAGCCAGCCCTTTCTTTTCCACACGAGCAAGGAAAAGGCTTCTTAATGACCCACTACATTTTTCCTTTCCCCTTTCAACAGTGCAACAAAAATTTGTTAAATGCCTATACTATCAGGTTCTATGAAGTTGCTGGGCTGGATACAGAAAGTGGAATAAGACACATATCCTTTTAATCCATTAAAAAGCCATTAGTAAGAGGCTTACGACTATGTCTGAATGTTTCCGATCAAAATGACCCTGAAAAAAATTGAATTTGTGTGTATATATACATCTCAGTGCTCTGCCTCACTGACCTCTGTATAGTCATGTGGTTAATCTGAAAATTGGACAATTTGCAACAAGTAGATCTCCACACATTTATATGGGGACAATTTTATTCTCTAGGTGTGTAATTTGGATTCATCCACGCAAAAATATTTAAGCCCCTACTATGTGTCCTAAAATATGATGTGTTAGTTGTATGTTTTGACTGATGAGAGCTCAAGATTATATGGTAAGATTATTACATTTTCTGCTATGGGTGTTTAGACAAGGTATTGGTCTTGGTCTTTCCAGAGTAGAAACATATTTGTGAGGTTTAAGATCTTAGGATACATTTAAATTTCTCAAGTCAAAATAATTAAAGGGCTTTTGCCAACCTATTATGATTAGACAATCACTTAATAAGAATCTTTTCTTTGGGGGGCCGGCCCAGTGGCGCACTGCTACAGTGCGCCGCTTGGGAAGCGCGGTGGCACTCCCGCCGAGGGTTCGGATCCCACATACAGACCGGCCGCTCACTGGCTGAGCAAGGTGCGGGAGCAACACCAAGGGTTGCGATCCCATTGCTGGTCCCGGTCCGGTACGGGCGCAACACTGAGGGTTGCGATCCGTTGCCGGTCACGAAAAAAGACAAAAAGGAAAAAAAAGAATCTTTTCTTTCAAAACCCACTACCATTATCCACTCACTCAACCTCACACAAAGAGCAGTTGTTTGAATGTGTTGAAATTCCAGCCATGGGTCTCTCTCGATTTATGGCTCAGTGAGAGTATAGCTAAGTAAGAGTGTTAGCAAGTTTTAAATAGCCATTAAGTGGCTTGTAACA
>NW_007727742.1:264831-269161 GCF_000696425.1 Galeopterus variegatus | reverse complement strand
ATTACACAATCTCTAAATAAGAATCTTTTCTTGGGGGGGCCGGCCCGGGGGCGCCCTGCTACGGGGCGCCGCTTGGGAAGCGCGGCGGCGCTCCCGCCGAGGGTTCGGATCCCACATACAGACCGGCCGCTCACTGGCTGAGCAAGGTGCGGGAGCAACACCGAGGGTTGCGATCCCATTGCTGGTCCCGGTCCGGTACGGGCGCAACACTGAGGGTTGCGATCCATTGCCGGTCACGAAAAAAGACAAAAAGGAAAAAAAAGAATCTTTTCTTGGGGGGGCCGGCCCGGGGGCGCCCTGCTACGGGGCGCCGCTTGGGAAGCGCGGCGGCACTCCCGCCGAGGGTTCGGATTCCACATACAGACCGGCCGCTCACTGGCTGAGCAAGGTGCGGGAGCAACACCGAGGGTTGCGATCCCATTGCTGGTCCCGGTCCGGTACGGGCGCAACACTGAGGGTTGCGATCCGTTGCCGGTCACGAAAAAAGACAAAAAGGAAAAAAAAGAATCTTTTCTTTCAAAACCCACTACCATTATCCACTCACTCAACCTCACACAAAGAGCAGTTGTTTGAATGTGTTGAAATTCCAGCCATGGGTCTCTCTCGATTTATGGCTCAGTGAGAGTATAGCTAAGTAAGAGTGTTAGCAAGTTTTAAATAGCCATTAAGTGGCTTGTAACAAATCCAAATTTAGTGTTATCAAAAGACTTGATATAGCATCTAAAAATGTCAAATTTTCTTCAACATGCTCTGTATTTACTGATACTATCAGTTTTACTCATTAACAATCCTTTGCATCTGTTTTATCTGATCATTTTATGTAAATACTATTGGCCTATTATACTGGACTGTATGTGGATTAATATCATGTTGAAGTTAAGAAATAACTATTTCAGTGTTCAAAACATATTGTTTTTACTCTCAATATTTTCTGAGCACCAGACCCTTTGCTAGGCACTAGGATTAGAAAGATAAATGAGAACTAGAGAAGCCTTAAATAAACTACTATATCACACGTCTAAAAATTAAGCATAAGGAGAAATAGGGAGTATCATAATAATCAAAGCACAGAAACATTTCCCAGAATTGGATTTGTTATGAGCTGTTTTTGCCCAATTACTCCATTAGTTGACTATGTATAATTTCTTCCACTTATATTGTTAGTAGAGGAAGCCAGAAGCCAGAACATTTTCTGACACCAGAGACTCCCTAAAGTCTATACGAGTCACCAGAAGAAATAAGAAATCAAGAAGTGATGGTCTTGGAAAATAACACTTGTCAAATCAAGAAACTTAATTTAATTTCTTATGTTCCTGGGCTGGCTGAACAGAGGGGATGAGACGGGACTCCAACTCAGGCGATTCTGCACATGCAGACCTGTTGGGGACCCAGGTCAAGGCAGAGTGTCGTGCTTAATAACGGATTCTCAAGAACCCAGCTCTACCAGAACACAAGAGGTACTATCCAACTCCAATTTAAAGAATACTTACTTCTGATACAGGACATTTATAAAATTCTACTTTAGTATTTGATGTATGTTTAAAGGTGCAAGCATGGAAGACTTTCTCTCTTGCCAGGCCTACCTTCACTACCCTATCTCCAGCATAATTTTAGTTAATAGAAGAGTCCATCAAGTTTCAGCATCTCTTCTCCTCCACCGTCTGATACATTTCTATATTTCCATAATAGCCAATTAGTGATAGAATACAGAAGAATGAATCCTATAACATTTGGTGTCCCCAATTCCCCATGCACCATCTAGTGGTGATGATAATTATATTAATAGTAATGATGATAGACTCAATGAATTTAAAACACCTATCAAGGCCATTGTAATGTAATAGTGAATAAAACAGAATCTTGATTTTCCTTTTGGAAACATTTCCCAAGAAACATGAAGTGCTCGCCTTACCTTGGCAAGAATCATCATGGCCTCTAGGTTAGAATGCAAGTTAAAGCCATCTATATTTTAAAGTAAGAAGATATTGATCTAATGAGGAACTGAAAAGAGCACTTTCTTGTTCATTGGCTTTCCAAATACTGGTAGTAAGACAAAGTATTTCTGAAGTCAGAACGCAAGTTTCAGAAGTGGGGTATATGTTTGGAAATGCAATGAATTTACTTATCATGACTCAGTTTCAAAAATATCGCCCATCATAAAATAGTTAGTATTTGCCATAGCTATCTTTGTCTATGAGTCATTTTTGTTGTCCAAATTTCTCTTGCCTCACAGATGCCTGTGTTAAAACTGGTTCTTACTATTGCTTTCCCCCAAATAAATACTGTTTTCCATAGTTTATGCCATTGAATTCCTTCTCCTTTAGTAAACATTAAGGCATTTCTCTGGGTATCCATCACTTCTTTTTTCCTTTGCTATTAAAAAAATAATTTAAAAAAATTAAAGAAAAAAAGCATATAAAGCCATACATACAACCCAGTTTGAATCCTTCCCTTCCATTACCAGTTGAAAAGTGAGCTCAACCAACAGCTCTACTCCCTCTAATTTGAACATATATGTGGAGTGTGTGAAGGACTGTGTGCATGCAATCAGAATTAGAGAGACATACACAAAAGTATATGTATTATGCATGTGTATATAACTTCACTAGAAATATCAATTTGGCCTCCTCTTTCTTCAACCCCTACAGTTAGTTTCTCATTCCCTTTCCCATATCAAATGACCCATAATCTCAAATTCTTTATGTGTCCCTCATTAATGATCTTGACGATACTTTCTATATACTGAGATACATCTTTTTTTGTTAAAAATTTTGTTTTTAGGGCCGGCCTGGTGGCGCACTGGAGAGTGCGCCGCTTGGGAGTGCGGCGGCGCTCCCGCCGAGGGTTCGGATCCCATGTGGAGACCGGTTCCTGCTCACTGGCTGAGCATGGTGCGGGCGCAACACTGAGGGTTGCGATCCCGTTGCCGGTCCCCGGTACGGGCGCAACACCGAGGGTTGTGATCCTGTTACCGGTCAGTAAAAAAAAAGACAAAAAGGAAGAAAAAAAGACAAAAAGGAAAAAAAAAATTTTTGTTTTTAATTGAAACATATTGATTGTACATTTTTATGGGGTGCAATTATATTTCAATACATGTATACAATAAGTAGTGATCAAATCAGGGTAGTTAGCAAATTCATCACAAAAAATTATCATTTCTTTGTGATGAGAACATTTAAGCTCCTCTCTTCAAGCCATTTGAGAACACACAATAATTTATTATTAATTATGGATGCCTAGCAGACAAAAAGGAAAAAAAAAATTTTTGTTTTTAATTGAAACATATTGATTGTACATTTTTATGGGGTGCAATTATATTTCAATACATGCATACAATATGTAGTGATCAAATCAGGGTAGTTAGCAAATTCATCACAAAAAATTATCATTTCTTTGTGATGAGAACATTTAAGCTCCTCTCTTCAAGCCATTTGAGAACACACAATAATTTATTATTAATTATGGATGCCTAGCACTACTGTAGACCACTAGAACCTATTTTTCCTATCTAACTATACCTTCGTGTTCATTAACCAACCTCTCATTATCCTCCTCCCCTTCCCAGCCTCTAATAACCTCTGGTCTACTCTCTACTTCTAAAAGTTCAATTTTTTTTTTTTAGTTCTCACGTGTGAGTGAGAATATCTTTCCATGCCTGACATTTCACTTAACATTTTCCAGGCTCTTACATGTTGCCTCAAATGACAGGATTTCATTCTTTTTCACAACTGAGTAGTATTCCATTGTGTAGATATACCACATTTGCTTTATCCAGTCATCTGTCAAACACCTAGGTTGATTCCACATCTTGGCTACTGTGAATACTATTGCAATAAGTATGGCGGTGCAGATATCCTGAGATACATCTTTAAAAAACCTAAAAAGCTTACTCTCTCCAGGGCTGAGATAAAGAATAAAATGGAAGAGCCTATAAAAAGCAAGATTTTCTTGAAAAGACTCACATCCACAAAAAATGTGTTATGTACCAGAGTGTCAGCTCAGAGTCTGTACTGATATAAGACATCTATAAAGTTCTGCTTCAGCATTCCATGTATATCTCAAGGTATAAATCCGGAAGAGTTCCCCTGAAAGCCAATAATGGAGACAAGAAATAAGAAGGTGAGTAGATTTAAAAAGCTACTCTGGGCTATCCCCCAAATTTTCCTTACAGAAACCAGGCCAAACACACAGGTTGCACTCATTCTTCGTCAAAAGAGTAGATCCCTCTTCCTCAAAATATTTGATTATTTTAAGTCAACCAAATTCGTAAGATGCAACTTCCACTGCTTGATATGAGAAGTCTCTTTCTTTTTTTTTTTTTTTTTTGTCT
>NW_007727742.1:187336-264055 GCF_000696425.1 Galeopterus variegatus | reverse complement strand
GGCGCACTTATCCAGTGCGCCACCGGGCTGGCCTGAGAAGTCTCTTTCTAAAATACATTATTGTCTGAGGTATTGATTTGTTCTCAAATTACCTGTGGAAACACACTGAGTCCCACTGCATCCAACAACACAAACTTGGGGCATTTTGCCTGCACTACAGACATAGCACAGGAAAAGTCACTCACATGAGTTCAATCATTTTTCATCTATAACCTCTATGCCATAAGGATGTGTTGCTTAGTGAAGGAGAGAATGCCTTCATATCGGACAGATAAGCATTTAGAATTCTCTCCAATCCATAACCAAGAACAGTCTCCTATTTAATTAAAAAAAATCCTCTTTATAATTGAAAATAGCTTTCCTGTAGAACTCTGTTAGACTTTGCAGAAAAAAAATTTTTTTCTTAGTTTATGAGACAGCTTTTATTGAATGTAGATCAAAGAAAAACTAAGCTTATTCTTATGAATCATTTTAAAATACATTGTCAAATGTTCAAGCATTAACAAAAGCATCAAAATACTGTATCTATTTTGTGGAACTGCTTTACTTTTAGATATCACTAGATGACCTACCTAGAGAATAGACAGGTGTACAGCAGTTTTGTTTGCTCAGTTTGCCCATTTTTAACACAGAAAATAAAAAAAATAAGTAAAAAACCCAGTGGGAAGATGAAGATTAACAAATCAGAAGGCCCAGAAGGTCTCTGACCCCCTGAGTAAAAAATCATGCATTAGTAAATGCTGCAGATTACTACTTCGTCAAAGGGTTTCAAATCACTTCCAAATGATGGATCCCATTTCAGAGGCAGGTAACACAAAGAAAAAGACTGAAGAGCACATCCTAACCAAATGCTACTCAGAGTGGGGAGAGGCTGGGCTGATTATCTTCCAGTCTGACAGCCACTCTCCCCAGGGCCTTGCTATACATTCATGTGGTGATGCAGTTTTGAAAATAAAGATTCAGTAAAATGTGCATTGTTGTGCTGCATTTCCAAGGGCCTCGGTCCTTGTTAGTGGTCAAGGATTCTAAGCCTTTGGGCATGAAAGGAGGTGGTGGGGAGGGTCAGGCTCGCAGTTCCTAGACTCAAGCCCCTACTGCTCCTGGATGAGGGCCCCCTGGCCCCCCTTTGGCACACTCTACTCTGGCACTCTAGAAGAAAGGGTCCTTTGTTGGTGCGCTACTGAGAATGCCCATGACCTCAGAGAACACCATCAAGATCATACCAGCCGCCTTACTGCCTTCTCCCTCACCAAACAGCAGACAAAATGTCACCAAGACTTCATCCTTTCCTTTATTCTGATTCTCTGCCTAGGGATGTTGTCTCCTTTAAAGTTCTTCTGTTTCTACTTCATAAAAATAATATATTTATAAGTCTAGCAGTTTTTAGACCAAGCAAATAATAGGTAGAAGATGGGGAAAGAAGTACTAAGTGTTGAATAACTTAAGACATAATTCTTTCTGTTTCACATGTGTCTCCTTTAAAGTTCTTCTGTTTCTACTTCATAAAAATAATATATTTATAAGTCTAGCAGTGTTTAGACCAAGCAAATAATAGGTAGAAGATGGGGAAAGAAGTACTAAGTGTTGAATAACTTAAGACATAATTCTTTCTGTTTCACATGTTTTTTATGCTCCACTCAGAAAGAGAGAGGTTGATTCTCACACAGAAAAACATATCCTGGTAACACATTGAAAGACATAACAGCAGTTATGTCATAACGCATCTAGGAAAAAATTAATGCTAGAGTAATTTTCGAGATATTAAAATATGAAGCATCCAGAGGCTATTCTTGCTATGTTCCTCTCTAAGAGCCTGTCCTGCCCCCGACCTGCTTCCTAGACTGGCACCAATACATTTCCTTTTGCTACAGAGGAGGGGAAGAAAGAAGAGGGGAGAAAAACTTGTATGAAACATCTGCACCCAGTAGTTAAAGAAAATAACCAGCATGAACAGCAGAAGAGTTGCTCACTAAACAAGGTTAAAAAGAAGTAACTAGAAACCCACAAAACTGTTACAGACAGGAACAGAATATGTGGCTGAAAAACCACCTGCTCTGACCCTGGAAAGTAGAGAGGCCACCTGGGATAGCTGACTCAGAGAGTACTCAGCTGCCCTGGAGAAAACCTGGGTCACAATTCTAGATCTACCACTGGCATGTGACTCTGGGCACTTGGATCTCTCTCTAAATTTCAGATTCCTCATGTGAAGATAAGAACATGAAGAACAAGCCCTTTCACCTTTAAACTTTTAGACAGAAGCTCCTCACGTCCACTCGCCAAATACATGAGGTTCTAGGGATTCCTGGTATCATGGCTTTCTTGGAGCATTTATCTGGGGTGCCCAAGTCTTTTAGCTATTCTAGAAATGGAACAGGGTCCTAAACAGATCCACACGTATGTGGTAACTTGTTCATGATGGAAGCAGCAACTCAATTAGCTGCAAATAGATGGATTATTTAGAAGAATAATACTGTAAAAACTAGCTTACCATGGACAGAAAATGTCAGATCTATACCTCGCTGCCATAAACATGCACACATACACACACACACGTTACACAAAAAGCCTTCCCTCAAAATGCTGTAAATGCCTAAATAGGAAATATAAGTATGAAGCTAACAGAAATTACTGTTGGGAAATATCCTTGACAACTTGGGAGGAAGGATTTCTTGGACATGATTTTTTTTTTTAAGTCATAAAGAAATACATTGATAGATCTACCTACACCAAAGAACACAGTAGACATTATTAACAGGAGATACTTGTTGCATCTAGAAATGAACAAGGGATTAATATCCGGACTATACAAGACATCAACAAGAAAAAGACAAGAAACCCTATAGAAAAATGTGCATAAGATATGAACAGGTAATTGAGAGGAGAAAATTCCAAATGGCTAAGAAGTATATAAAGAAAAGTTCAATCTCACCAGTAATCAGAGAAATGCAATTTAAAATAACCACAATACAGCAACTAGATTAGATCTAGAAAGTCAAATAACGCCAAGTAGAGAAAGGAGGAAAATAGGAAACCTTGTTCACAGCTCTTGGGAGTACGAACAGGTCCAGTCATTGTAGAGAGTAATCTTCCATGCTTGGTGAAATTAAGTGTGATTGTACCCTAGGGCCTTGAGAATATAACCAGAGAAATTCTTCCGCAAAGCTGTAAGAGAATATGTATGTTCATCACAGAACTCTTTGAAATACCTGGGATCGAGAGGCAGCTTAGGGTGAATAGCACTAGGGGAACAAATAAATCAAATGTGGAGGATTTACTTGATAGGATACCATGTAGCAGTCAGAAGCAAGTAATAAGACCTAAGTAGCTCTAAAACAGCATTGACTGAAAAAGAAAACAATAAAACACAGAACCAGAACCCATTTATGTATATTACAAAATTCATTCATGCAAATATTTATTTTTCAAGGGTACATATACATCTAAGGAAACAGTAAATGCACTACAGGGGACACCTTTGAGAGGAATGGGAATGGGGGTAGGGACTGAAACAAAATGAGGGCATCCTTGCATGTCCTGATGATGACAATGAACTAGGGAGTAGGATTCTATCAACCACTGCTGGGCACCTGCAAGGTAAAAGGGGAAATGGGAGGAAAGGAAGAGAGGAAAGAGAGAGAATGGAAAAGGGGGTTGGTGGGAGAGGGAGAAGAGGGGAAAGAAGAAAGGGGAACAGGGGAGGAGGAGAGGGGAGGAGGAGAGGGGAGAGAAACGAGGGGGGAGGAAAACGAGGAGGGGGAGAGTAGGCTTGTTTTTTTTTTTTTAAACTGACATATGGACCAGATCAGGGGTTAAGAAGCCAAAACACTAGACTATGAGACCATAAAAGGGAAGTGAGATATCTTAACTTTAAGAAATATATGTTTGGTTAAAATATAGCATGGTATTCTATCCATAAGCATTTATCGAATACTTGGGATTGTAGTAGGTATGAATTTAAACTAAAACTAATCCTAATATGGATAAATGTTGCAATTCCTATAGCCTTGTAACAGGTTGATGCCTAAGCTGCCAAATTCAAAGGAACATACCACAAAATGTGATGGTGGCTATTTGTGGATGGGAGAAGATTCCTAGAAGCTCAGAAGTGTGTGTATACATACACACACACAAACACACACACTTGTGTATATGTATATATGCTTAGCCCCGATCAACTTTCTTATCCTATGAATTACACGATGACCTGGAATATCTTCCATCTTAGTAAAAAAGGGATAAAGTGAAAAAGTCTGTTTGAGAACAAAAGTCACAAGCTGGTGGACCATGGGTCAAATCCAGCTTAGACAATGTTCATAAAAACTGAATTAGTTGCCAATATTTAGGTTTTACATTAAATCTGGATTTCTAGCTCTCTTGGAAAACTGGAAAAATCTTAGTCCACAAGCCAGCTTTTCCTGGAGTGGCTAGAGATGCCCTCTTCCAGGAGGCATGTGCCCTTGGGTTTGCCACAGCTCCCCCAGCCTCCTCCCTTGCTTGCACTGCCTGTGAGGCCTGGATGGACACCTGAGTTGGCAGCATTGCTAGTACTGCCAGTCACTCATTGCTAGGCAGGGACAGTTTGCTATGCAACCTCCTGAGCCACAGAGGAAACCAGCAGTTATACTGACACAGGTCCCTAAATACAAATGATGCAAGTCTTTGCCTTAAATCAGGCATAAGCTTGATTCAAGTGGGATACCTGGAAGGGCTTTACTCTCTCTGCAATCTGCCAGAACTAGCAGGGGATAATGGATCAGGGAAAGGAAAGTGCTCAAGCTCTCCTGCCTAGGAAGACATTCAAGTACATGAGGTTCTGTAACAACTTTTCTGAAGGGAGGTTTAGAGGGTAAGCCTGGACTGAGAAGAAGCCTACACACTAGATAGTGGCTATCCCTGAGGACTGGTACCCCCTCAAAATGCCGCACTGTGTGTGTAAATGTAACTGTAACAGCAACTCCTGTTTCCCTGCTCAGATGTTATCTCCTTCCAACAAGATGATAAAAGTACAAGTAATGATTGCTCCATAAAGTATTCATTGTTCCATTGATACTAATTTTCTCAACCTTGCTCAAAATACCTACTTCAAACCATCTGAGGATTCCACCCTAGAAGATGCTGGATCCTTGTCCCCATTCCACAGCTCTACAGAAATGAATATATTACTTATGTTTTAAGATTAATATTAAAAGGGCCAATATGACTATGTTCTGGGTTCAATTGTTCTCTTTATTTGAAGCCTGTCTTTAAAGAGGGTAGCACCTTCTCAAAATGATCAGGGCATAATGGAATGACATGGGTCTGATGCCAATTTTTGCAATATAAAGCCCTACTACCCAGCAACAATGTTTTATCAAAATAGTTAAGGGAATACTTGGATTTCTTTGATTATTTTTCCATTAAAAAGAATCTGTAAGTGAACAACATACTATATTGTCAGAAAATAAGTGCTTTGAGGAAATCTAAAAAAGGACAGGAGGTAGAGGGACTGTGGTGTGATATTACAGAGAGTAAGAGAAAGACCTATCTGAAGAAAGAACACTGGAGGAAAAATCTAAGTCAACTGAGGGAGCCTCCAAGCTATGTGGACATTCAAAGAGACGAGCAAGTGCACAGACCCTAGGGCAGAGATTGGCTTCAGGGGTTTGAAGAACAGCAAGAAGGCCAGTGTGCTAGAGCAGAAAGAGTTGGAGAATGACCTAAATGACCAAGAGAACATGAAAAGGGGAGAACATCTAGAGCAGGCTGGGGAATGAGAAAATGAATTGGGCTATGGACATGTACAGGTATGCAGAGCCCAAAGAGGAAAGCAGATTGTGATCTTTAGTGGGCATCTGAAAAATACAACTGTATGTCACAAAATGAAGGGGCTGAAGACAAATTCAGGAGTCACTGTTGTTTTCAGGTAAATGAAGTCATGGCTAACTCATTCTGAACAATAATTGCAACAAAGCCTAACATTTTTTATTCTGTTTCAGGAATTGCTGTATAGTTTCACAAACATATAATCTCAATCTCTATAACACCACTTTGTGATAGGCACTAAAGAAAACTGAGCCCCAAGAAGCAAACAAATGAATTCAAGGTTACACACAACTAGGCAGTATAGCAAGGCCAGATTCAAACCCAAATAGGCTGGTTGCAGAATCCTCGCTCTTAACCACTACTGTAGATGGTAAAAAGGACTACCTTTATTTTACTTTCAATTTTTCACCTGGTGAAAATTAAGAGATGCCTTGATTAATTTGGACAATGATTTTTAATTTCCCATCACATAACCTAACTATATGTGTATTTGGATCACTGTTTTAATTTTGCTAATCATGAAATCACAGGGTTGGAAAAAAAGATGTTTGGCCCAATCACATCACAGTTGAGACAGGGTTTTTATTCTTTGATTGTGTATCTTCAGACAAGGTAATTACACAACTGTAACTGGCAGCTGCTCCAGTATCTCACTTTCTACAATCCTCACCAAGTCACCTGTGTTGGCCACATGCTATATGAAGCCAAACTACACTCAAACTACACATATTGATGCTAAGGCTCTGAACATTCCATTGTTTTCCCAGAAGATTTTCACACATCAACTCTAGAGAGCATTATTAGAAAATAAACTGTATCTTGTTTTTAATAACTTTTGTTTTTAGTGGATATTTTTCTTAGTTTAAGGGTTTTTCTTATAGACCACTATTCCTGGTAAATACTTAAGTTGACAAGGTAAACCTCATCAGAGTATTTTATATATTGTTTCCCAGAAGCTGAAACTCATTTTTTTTTATCTGAAGATTACAGAGTTTGATAATCTGACAGGATTATAATGGTTTATAGCACATGGCAAAATGCAAGCAAATAAGTTGGAAATGCTAGAAGAATAAAATCCTTTAAAATCTAGCCTTCTCCAAATGTATGTAATTGTGTAATTTGATGTAATTTATAGCTTATTAAACACAGTATGAAATGAACAGCAGTCAGTATCAGTGATAATCAGATTAATGCTGGAGACCAAATGCTTAAAGTAAAAGGGTAGTATTGGTCCATATTTCTTTAAATATTTCTCATGCTTTGCTGAATAAAAATAGAATGATTGACCATAAATAGTATAATCTGAATTTATTACATTTCAGGAGAGGACAAATTAAGGAGTTATTAAGTTCCACTCCTCCGAATTTTAAAATATCAAATAATTTTGGCCTTCCAATCCCAATAACAATATCACGTCTCAGAAAGAGTTTTTACTTTAATCTTTGGAACTACCAGACTATATTCATGTATGAATTCACCCATTTGTTAGCTATTCATTGAGTATTTATTGGGCTTCTACTAAGGACTAATCACTGGAACTCATAATATTGAGGCAAAGACTAAAATAATCACCACCATCACCACAGCAAATAAGAACCATACCAGGCACAGTTTTAATTTTATGTGCCAAGTGCTTTCTATAGTTTATCTCAGGTAATTATGACAACCCTTCGAGAAAGGTACTGTTATAATCCCCATTTTACAGATGAGGAAAATGAGGTTGTTCAAGGGAAACATGGTCTGTCCATGCATGACGAAGGCAACGGTACTAAAATTTTAAACTTCATTTAGGAAGAAAAAACTGACAGGACTGAGGATTTTATGTGAGGTGTGGGAAATGAGGGAGAGAAAGGAATTAAGCATGATTCTGATTCATGATTAAGTAATTTTTTAAGACTTCTGTGGAGAACCTTCCATTGGGGAGTTACGAGGTCTATTTTACATTGAACTTGATTGGCTAAGTAGAGATTTCCAATCAAAAATTATAGAAATTCAAGAAAAAAGTGGGGCTTGAGATAAAGATGTGGAAGTCTGTGCTACATGGATGGTATATATCTAAAGCCACAAGCATGGCTGAACTTGGTAATGGGGAGAGAAGAGGGCCCATAGTTTCAAGGACAAATAACAGACATTCCCACAAAAGTTACAGCCTGCTTCTGATGCCAGAAGTCCATTTCTAAAGCCATGTAATCTAATACCTGAAGACACTTTAGTGTAAAGCAAGACTCACGGAGTAAGACAGAATTTAACTTGCTACAAGGATCAACAACAATATGAATTTGCTCTATCTTCAGCTATAGCAGAAAGTATTTATACAGGAAAAGCAAAGTTACCTTATGAAGTGAGAAGTGCTTATTTAAATTTGTTTCTTACCTTATACCAAAAGAGAACTAGTTAATGCCTTTTTCTTTTGCTCGATTACTTTAAAACAAACATATTGGGGAAAGTATCTTGAAATTCACTGAAGTCCCATTTTTGTCATTAATTGGAAGGAAGGTGAATGTAAACAGCAATTACTATTTTTGTGAATTTATTTCTGCTTATGCAATGGATTCACTGCATTACAGTCTGGTCTCATAGTGAGTGTCAAACTCAGAAACTTCCATGTGGTAAATAAAATTGAGAGGGAACACTCTATTACACTTGTCACCCACAGTAGCTCTATCAAGAACTCTACCATTATAATTAGTTCAATAAAAGAGCAGATGCTTCTATGTAGAAGACAAGACACTTTTTAAAATTTGGGCTGGCCCGTTGGCGCACTGTGAGAGCATGGCGGCGCTCCCGCCGAGGGTTCGGATCCCACATACAGACCGGTTCCCGCTCACTGGCTGAGCGAGGTGCGGGCGCAGCACCGAGGGTTGCGATCCCGTTGCCGGTCCCGGTCCGGTACGGGCGCGACACTGAGGGTTGCGATCCGTTGCCGGACACAAAAAAAGACAAAAAAAAAAAAAAATTTAAAAATTTGGACTGTAACTTTATTATTGGAGTTTGATGCTTTCCCTCAGGAAAAGCTTTAAACCAGGACACCTCAGCAATAATGGTATTTTCCTGTCATTATCCAAATTGTCAACAAAAGTGAAGATGATTATAATCCCACATACGATAGAAAGAATGGAGCAGTAAACGATACATTTCCCACAGGATGGTATTAAAGCAAAATTTTTCCAGGCAAGGGAGAAATGATGCTTTGTATATAAAGGAAGTTTTTTGTTGTGTCATAGTGGTAAAAGTATACTAGTCAGCCAGTTAGAAAGGGTGAATCTCTGTTGTGTAGAAAGCGCAGCCAATTTTCCACAAAGAAGTTTTAGATTATAACGTTGCCAATATCTAACTATGCTTGAATTAGCGGACGGAGAAAGTCATGTTTTATTATCCAGGTTGACAATTTCTCTGATTTTGAAATGCTCTTCTGACTTGGGTTCTATGACATTAACACTTGTCCTGGCACTCTCCCTATTTCTTAGGCTATTCCTCGCTCTCTCCTGTATAGGCTCATCTTCCTCTTTCCAGCTGATGAACTGTCAAGCAATCTCATTCACAGCCTTGACAAATTACTCCTAGGCACAATTTAGGTCTTCATCTCAGACCTTTCTTATGATGTCCCAATATGTACATCCTATTTGCTATTTGACATTTCCATCTGGATGTCCAAATGTATAGCAACTCACTCCACATATCTAAAACATAACACCCCTGATCATTTCCTCCGAACACGTTTCCTTTCCAATGACTAGCTCTCCACCACCACCATTCAAGTACACAAGTAAAAACTCTACAGCCATCGTTTTATACTTTCTTCTCTCACCCTCATATCTAGTCCACAATGTCCTACTAATTCCCCTTTTAAATCTCCTGAATGCCCAATAAAAAGAAATGTTGGATTCACAAACAAAATACGTTAGAAACAATCAAATCTCAAAATCTAACTAGATAGCCACGGAGGTATTTAGTAGAATAAGTGCCTCTTTACCTGGTGTTTCAACATTTCACCATCTGCATCCTAATGTGAATTTTGTTTCATTGAATGAAACCTTCCAATTCATAGAATTAAGAGACGAAAACCAGACAGCTGGTATATGAGACCCCCCGTTACAACAAACACAGAAGGAGTGTCAGTTTGCTTTTCCTACCTCCCCAAGGTACCTGTTCATTGGCTTTGGATGTTTAATATTTTTTCGGTGCTTTAAAAAGTCTATTATAAAATGTTGTGGGAACTCTTTCTGGAAGGAAAAACTTTGCACATTGTTACATTTAAGAACTTAGATTTAATGTTTAACTGGTGGAGTGGTGTGTGTGAAGAGGAGAGGTTGACTGTCACCTTTTCTTTCAAGTATAAGAATGAATTTCATAGACTTTTAAAAAGTTCCTTTTTTATTTCCTAGAGAGTACAACTGCTTATATTAATTAGGAATTTACATCTGGCCCTGTACAAAGGCCCCATATCACTTATGAATAACATGTGTTGATCTCCTAGGAATGAAAAAGGGGAGAAAGAATTTTCTACAATTAGTATCACCCTTAGCTGATATTCCACAGCACCAACTTGTTGATTCTGGGTGATTAACATATAATAATTTCAGAATTCTACCATTAAAAATGGTAGCAACCTACCACTTATAAGATTCTGAAATGTATGCAGAGTGAGTAGAAATAAGATATTTTACAAAGAAAAGCCAAATACATAAGGGTAATAACAGAAATGTGTTGAATTGAGGAATAACTTTGCCTGATAATGAGTAACAGTGACTACAAAATTTCAGTAAATTCAATAAATTACACTGGTGTTAATTCTATCACAACTAACCAAAAGCAGAAATAGAAGAAAATCTGGAATCCTATGACCGCACATAGTTCTATTTTTAATCCACCTCTGAAATGTATTTGTCTTAGGCAGAAACCTAGTAAAGAGATAATGAACAGGGGAAAAAAAATCTACCCCAAGATAACTTTAAATGAGAAATAAAATCTGGAGGGAAGCCATGCCAGAATTTATTGAAAAACAGATTTTTCTCCTTCAAAAATGTTATTAAAAAATACAAATGTTTTTGTGACTTATGGCCAACTATATTTTATAAGCTCTCTGCTACTAAGATGTACCACACTGTATCATGTGATGGATGGGGGCTATTGAGCATTTTTACTGAAGAGCAGAACAGCCCATGCAACATATTGGTATTAAAAAAGGTGAAGGTATTCTAAGAGTATGTTCATTTCCTCATAAAGTCACATTTCATCTATCCCTTGGTTTTTCAAATAGTTCCTTCCAACTGACTCATGTATTTTGCAGGTCCTGAAAGATGGGAGGACTGGTGGGGTAAAGGTTGTCTCGTTCCCAGGAGAACGGTCCTAATTCTTACGCCAAATTTTAATCTGAAGCCATCTCTGTGTTTCTTACAGTACAACTCTATTTGTGTTTCTGTCCATTATCTGCGTTTTAAACCAAACACTATTTTAAATATTCTCTTTCTGGACTGTACTCAAACTGAAGGGATGAAAGAGGTGTGGGGAAGTTGTCTGTTCTCACCTGTAGGCCCACTGCCCAGATAGTATTATCACCCCATGCAGAGCCAAGCCCTAGTCACATCAGCTGGCCACAGAAATTAACCACACAGGAAAAAAGGATAAGGGGGCACCAGTTTAAGGAAAAGAAAAATCAGTTATACTCCCTTACATAGGGATTTTATTATTTTTACAGAGAAAACAGTATGTTCATTATACATTTGTATATATTATGGATTATTTGTATTAAATAGAAAAAAATGGGAAAGTGCCCACTGTAATGGTCTCCCTTCTAAAGGGATGGACGATTTCAGTGTGTATCTCCTTTTGTGTCCTCTTCCTTATTCATTTTTCCTCTCTTCTTCCCTAAGTGTCCCTTCCCCTGTGATTCTTTTTCCAAAGCTAAAGAATCTTTATTCCTCTCCAGGACACTCAGGTCTGGGCTGATGTGAGGCTCTCCCTGATCCAAGGACAAATGGCACAGAGCTGGAGGAAGACCTCTACTTGCCACAGCTTATGGACCCAAGTCTACTGGTCTTGGCCAAACCTGAGAGAAGAGCACACTACCTCCTGACGCGTCACAGGAAGAAAAGGCAATGGCTGCTGGTGGCCTGTCACTGTTCACAGCAAAGAATATCCTACCCATCAGCTTCTCAGTCTAAGACTGTCCTTTACTTGGTCGATTTAATCCAAAATATGGGCATATAAAACACACTTCATTTTCAAAAAGACAAAATTCTAAACCTGCACTAACTCCCTGACTTATTTTCAATCATCATCCTGAATTTGCTTTTCTGGTTAGTGCTTGGGACTCTAGTAGTTCAGTGATGAAGGCTCATGGCCTCTGGTGAATATTCTGTTAGTCAGACTTGAATGACTGAAACAGTCACTGAAGTGCATCCAGTGGTATGTGACTTAGTGTGTTAGAATTTCATGTGGTAGGGGGCAGGATGGGTCATACACCAGAAGGCCAGAGCCTGGAGAAGAGACCAACTTACAGCTAATCTGGGAAGTCCATGATTAGAGGTGATGATGCTGTCAACAATTGTTGGCTGATTACAGAGACCCACCATTTGAGGGTGTCCCTAGCAGGCTGAGCATAGTATCAGAAAAACCCATAGAAACTCAGGTACCTAGCAGGATCCTAAAACCAGGAATGAAAGAATAGGATACACTACTCATGGACACTTGGTCACAGAGAACACAGAAAAAGACTTGTCTTTCAGAATTGAAGTATAAGGTCCAAGGCAACCAGACAGTAAAGCGACCTGATACCTACTACTGAATTGGAATACTAGACTCTGTCAAATCTCCTGGTCCCAGAGTTCAGGGTAGAGTAGAACCTTATTATAGAGGGAGTCAAGTGGCTCTGTGTAAAGGAGTAGAATCAAGAGATCATTTTATTGGGTATGTTAATTTTCCCAGAGGACATTTCCATTTCCCATGCATATCTGTTCTCCTAAACCCTCGCATCAGAAATTTACATTTAAACCTTCTGATCTTTCTTCATATATATGAAGATTGAACAAAGCATTTGAAAAGCAAATGGAACTCCTTCATGGATACCTAGTTTAAGGAAAAATATAAAACATTTTGAAGAGCAAGTTTCTTATATTAACGGTTCAATAAAATACCTCTCCTATTTTTGCTCTCTTAATTTTTACTACAGACATACTACAAAAATGAATGAAAAGGGCAGCTCTACTTTTGTCGGGATACTTATGAAAAATACTATAAACCACTAAATTACACTTGATAAAAAAATATGGAAGTTGCCAAGTGAAAACATGCTCAGGAGAATTCTGTGAGGAACACAGTATTCCTCAGACCACATTTTTTGAACCAGTGGTAAAAACTGTTCACTTCCTAAGTTGTCTGTAATATCTGCTAGATCGGCATGCATTTGAAGACATAAAGAACAAGTACTAAAGGAAAGGAAGAAGGACATGGTTAGTAATAAGCTAATTTCAGACCTCTTCAGATTAAGGTCAAGAATAAAATTCTCATTAGTTTCCAGTTTATTTAAATTAGGGCTCCGGTGATTTGAAAGTCACTTCTATCATCCTGGATAGGAAGGAAAAGAATGAGTGAGCAGGTCCACAGAGCCACACAGAGAGGGTTATTTGTTGCTTCCTAACTTAACAACCAAAAGACACTTAACTGCGTAGGATCGAGGCAAGACTCTTACATTAACAGTTCAATAAAATAACTCTCCTACTTTTGCTCTGATAATTTTTACTACAGACATACCACAAAAATGAATGGGAAAGGCAGCTCTACTTTTTTGTTGTTTGGCTTTTCTCATTTTGGGAAGACTCTTTGGGAAGGGGTTCCATGGAGAAAATTTTGCCGACCCCCAGTTTGGCCAGACATCCAAATACAAGCTGCTTTCAATTAGCTCACTGAAAACAGACTTGAGAAATGGCAGCATCCTCCCTCTTGATTGTTAACTGCTTTTATTTTCCATTTTATTTAAGATACTTAATTTGGTTTTAGTGATTTACTCTTCTTTTAATTAGATATAGTGATTAGCTAGTATCTTTTCCTTGGCAATGCAGTTTTCCTTCAACAGAAATGAGCTTAAGTCAACATTACAGTTGCCTCTAAGTATAAGGATTTGTGAAGGGGAAACAACCAACTAGATTCCCTCTCTTCTGCTTAAGTAATGCAAATTAGAGGTAAGACAAAGAAAGAAGTAATTAGTAGGAAGGAGGCAACAAAATGAATATTTTAAATGCAGAATCTGTTCATAACACAACACTTCTCAAGAGAGCTGTTCTAATAGACTACCTTGCTGAAATGCATTACTTGAGCTTTAGTTGTTTAGAGCTAGAAGTAAAGGCATCTCCTCTGCATTTGGTGCATAATGCATTTTTAATAAATGCAGGTCAATATGAGGCTACTTCTTTGTCTTTGCAAAATCAGACCTGATATCAGTACAAAGTCAGGAGGAGGTAAAAGGAGCTATTAATACCTAAAAAAATCGGAGGTACATGTCTAAAAATACTTTCATGATAATGCAGAATAAATACAGCAAAAAGTTAAAACAAATTATACATAGTATAGAATTTTTTTTAAATAGCTTTACTCTAAAAGCCAATCAAAATAAATGTATCCATTTTCACAAGGGAGTTTCATAAGGGTGTTGTTTTCATCACTTTCTTCTTGCTTCTAAGTGTTGGTCTCATCTTTTATAAGAATTTCATTTCAAAGTGTCTACTGTCATTACGATGAATACTAACACCCTATTTCTCCTACTGGGGAGTATCTCATGCTTGACTCTGTCACTCTTTTTCTGGTCACCAAACAAAAGTTCTACCACAACCTCTTTCAAGTTGAAAGGCAATAAGGTCTTTTCCCAAGCTGAGAGGCTGTTTCCAAGTGACAACTCTTTGTCACAGTTAACATGTGAGCAAAAGACATGGAAGCTTACATGCCTCTGTTAAACCTCAACTGCGTCTACTCTCTGCAGGTCGTGGATTAATACATCCCTCGGCTGCATCTTGGTTACAGGTAAATCATCAGAAGGGACTGGAGAAAATAAGCCAAATGCTGGGAAGCTGAAACGAGGACAACACACAATCACAGACAGGGATTCTGTCATGGTGCTCAGTGATTTCAATAGAAATGACATATTCTGGAATTATGCAGCACACAACCAGACAATATGCTACCTCCACACAAAAGCAAGGATGCTCATTTTAATGAAGTCACAAACTCTGGCTAATAAGTTGGTATATGAGTGTATGCATACAGAAGCCTGTTCAAACTTCTCTTATGAAAGGGAATCTCAATGCATTTTGCTAACAAGCACAGGAATAAACTTGATTTTGTAAATGCCCTGCAGAAAGTATCATAGGGCCACATATCATGGACAGTGCTAATCTTCATGCCTAATTAAAAATAAAAACAGAAAATGGACACAAATATAATTTAAAAGGATAAATGATTGATAGGAATAATAAATAACTTCCAAGATCAAAAGCAAATTGAATCCAGTTATTACTCTACCAAAAATATCAAAACGTAATTATACTGTTTTCACACATCATTATCTGCCATTTTGGGAAATTAGAATGGACACATTAATTAATGTACAAAATGATATTCAATTAAAACAAGTGCAGTGTATCCTTCAAGGTTTTGCACTAGAATACTTGACAATGTGCGCCATGCTAGAAGTTTACATCAAGAAGCCTCATATATGTTTATTGAACAGTAAGGTTCATCTGCAGGGGACATACAATCTTTATCATGAAGATTCAGAAACCAAATGAGAGACATTCTAGCATGGACATATTACAGGCAGTCTTTTCCCACAGTGCTTAAAACTCTTCCTTTTCTAGCTTTAAAAATAAATCAGCAGATGTGTTTAACATATAGACATGGCTCTTGCTTTCCTTTTGCTTTTTTTCCTCCTTTAAAGAAAATGTTTTCAGGAAAAAGCTGGTTGCTATGGAAGCCTTATGGTCAACCAGTAGGAGAAGGTTGGAAAACATTCAACCATTTCAAGTCACCTGATTTACTAAACATTCCCAAGTTCATTATAATAAGAATGAGGAAGAAGAGACAGTCAAGGTAATTTTAAAAAACAGTGCAGCTCTTTGCCCATAAATGGACTGCATATCTTAGTAACCAGATCTCTACAACTATGGCTAATTCTGAAAACTTTTCCAAAGCTACTCTTACAAATGATGGCATTTTAACAAAATAACACAGATTCTCATATTTCCAAAATAGTATGCAGTTCTTGTTATTGTTATGTACTTAGTGTAAAGTTAATGCTCTGCAATTCAATTTCAGTCAGGCAGCTAGGTCTCCAGCAATTTGCCATAAAGACACATTTCATAAACACCAGCACAAATAAAACATCGCAATCCACGAAAAGTAGTTTTCCAAACTGGCCTGAAATATGGAATGGCTTCCAATATCATATGGAAGTTCAGTCTCTGAGAACTCATGTGGACTGTCACGTGGTTGATCCGATCTCATCTGTAATACCATTAGCAGAAATGAACTGTAACCAATCGTAAGTGGCTACTAATTGCCCATGACGATGAAAAATACTCAACCTTAGAAGAGTTCATTTAGTCTGAGTTGTAGAGATACAACCTGAGACTATCATAATTATATCACAGGTGGACCTTCTTAGCCATTCAGGGGCTCTAGCTGCAAAACAGAGATCAAGAAATGAGTGTTAAACTGAGATCATATGGACAATGTGGTCCATGTTAACTGAATAGACTAGCTGATTTAATTAAAAAAAGGGGCTGGACAACACAAGTAAAAAAGTTCCCTGCTAAATTCAAAATTGCTGAACTGTTTTGTTTACGTAGATTATTATTAGCATTAAGTTTGTTTAAAGGTTTGTTTCACATATAGGAACAGTTTCACTGTGATGCGCAATTTGATGACTTAAGGTAGTGATCTGCTAAAATTACAGTGGGATATGCACATTCATTTAATTTCATAACGTCTTTGTTACTCTTCTTACTCTTCTTTTCCCCCCTCCTCCTCACCCCTACTTAGTTTGTATGGCATATATTTACTTTAAATACTGAAATAAATTAAAATTGATATCAGTTTGAATTTCACAATACCCTTTGTGAGGACAGAGTTATCCTGAGGTGTAGCTAAAACAATGCTGGGTTATCAGGACTTTCAAGACTAAGCCTCAACCCTGGGAATAGTCAGATGGAATGTGCACATTAACTAATTCCCAAACACCAAACTGTTGCCATATGATAAGCACCCTCTGAAGAAGGATCAGGCCAAATGTCTCACAAAATGATTGACAGCAGCATTAACTCCTTCTTCTGTCAAGGAAATCAACAAACCAAAGGCTGAAAAAAAGCTCGGAGAGACAATTACAAGTGACCGTATCACTTTGCATCTATTGGCATGCTAATTCCCTGACAGAATAGGAAATTAAGAGTGATGCCAATCACGAAGCACAGCCTCCCGTTACACACACTGAAATGGATGGAATCTCACTGGGCAGCATCCAAAATGCCAGGAAAAGCCTCTCCTAACAGAGAAGTGCAAAAGAAAGTCAAGTTGCAAATTCAGTGATGGCTACAAACTAAGATATCTGGGTCCCACATGTGGATAAATGTTCATTCGACTGGACTGTGAGATCAAGTATTCATTTATCAGTCCAAGACGTTGAAAGGGTTCAGGACATGCTACCCTAAAATAAAGCCTTGGCATTTGAGAAAACAGCAGAAGCAGGAAGGTCACTCTCACCTTCCCTTTGCCCTTCTCCACTGAGGCAGGTCATATAACCTAGAAAGAATTTTCTGGCCTTCTCTTGAAGCAGGTCATAAAACCCTCAAGTGAAAGACACCAACTCCATACTCAGAGGAAAGGAATGTCCTTATCTCTGAAGGTACAGGGGCACAGAGAAGAATCTGGACAAACAGACCTTGCTAATTTCCCCAGTTTACTACCACTAGATCATACCCTTTTCTCCTTCAATTATACTTCTGTACAACTGCCAATAAAATACACAGTTTTCCTTGTTTCTTCGGGTCATTTCCTTATGAAGGCTCCCGTGTCGGGTAAAATTCATATTAAACAGATCTATATGCTTTTCTCTTGTTAATCTGTCTTTTGTTATAGGGGTCTAGGTCATGAACACTGCAAAGGGTGAGAAATCTTTTCTCCCCTACAATGGCCCTACAATGGCCTGAAATAAGGGAGCCAAGGGCTGAAATAAAGTGGTATCCACAACCTCTTGCAATATCCTATTCCTTGATCACCATTACTATTGCTAGTGAAGGGAGCTGAAAGGTGAATTAAATTTCTTAAAACTCTTTTAAAAGCTGAAAAGAAAACAAACCCTAAAAATTGTATGGTAATAAAAATTAACTAAAATTTACAAATAAGGAAAGGTGGGGGTAGTACAGCATGTCCTTCCACTGTCATCCTGGAGTATGTTTACCAGGCTGTCCAAGGGTTATTTAATACCTCTAGGAGGACATACCTATGTCTGATTTTGCTATTTAGTATTTAACTAGAAGTTACAGGTTAACTTCTAGATTTACATCTGGTTGAAATGATATTAACCAGTTTTATATATAATCAAGAAATTTTATTCTACTATTCTTTTCTAAATGCCTATAAATACCAAGTTCCTCAAATGCTCTTTAAACCAATGATACAGCTTACTAGTTCCGTCATTAATGACTTAAATAAATCTTTGACAGTTCATTCTATGTTTGATTGAGAGTAATATTTTTAACTTTGAGAATATTTTTTTTTCCTTTTTGTCTTTTTTACTGACTGGTAACGGGATCGCAACCCTTGGTGTCGCGCCCGCACCGGGGACCGGCAACGGGATCGCAACCCTCGGTGTTGCGCCCGCACCACGCTCAGCCAGTGAGCGGGAACCGGTCTCCACATGGGATCCGAACCCTCGGCGGGAGCGCCGCTGCGCTCCCAAGCGGCGCACTCTCCAGTGCGCCACCGGGCCAGCCCAACTTTGAGAATATTTTGACAGTGGTAAACTCATTTTTAATCACTTGGCACAATTCTATTGTTTGCCATCTCCATTTTTCTATGGGTTAAATTTTTCTACAGGTTATTTTACAAAATGAATTCAGAAATTACTCAGGCTGGTGGAGGAAAAAAAAAAATCTGGGTTTTCCTCCATCTTGGATTTAACCTTTTCTTATACTGATCCCAGTGAGCAGAGAAAATGCTCATTTAACTGCAGAAACCTGCATTTTAAATATTTCCTCACAATTATAGTTTACCCAAGTTTTAAAAAAGCTAGGAAAGGCACTGAAAGAAAAGGCAAAGCCCATTTTCTCAGAGGGGCTATGTCATGTGTCATGGCCTCATTTCTTTTAAGTGCTGGGCATGTGGGTCAGTATTTTCTCAAGCCAGAAAGAGGCTGATTAACTTCTATAAAAGAGGCCATATTTCTCACAAGTCTTCATTCCTTTGCTGAGCTGTTCCCCAGGGAGAAGGGCCTTACCTCCCATGTCCGGAGAGACTAGCGATTTCACTTAATGTCTTCAAGTGAGCTGACTCTACAGGAGCTTGTTAAAATGATGAAACCTGAATTTGGAGGGTGTGGGGGAATTTATATCCTAGAGTGATGTTATTTTAAGAAGCTGGTTAGACAAAAAAGCAGAATCAAACATTCATACTGTAGGCTTACCACTTTACATCTTTTTCCTTGAAATCATCCTATTTAAAAGGAATTAAGTTTCAGAAGACAACTCAGATAACTGATATTTAAAAGCCTCCATATAGGGGCCGGCCCGGTGGCGCACTGCTACAGTGCGCTGCTTGGGAGTGTGGCGGCGCTCCCACCGAGGGTTCGGATCCCACATACAGACCGGCCACTCACTGGCTGAGCAAGGTGCGGGCGCAACACCAAGGGTTGCGATCCTGTTGCCGGTCCCGGTCCAGTACGGGCGTGACACTGAGGGTTGCGATCCGTTGCCGGTCACGAAAAAAGACAAAAAGGGAAAAATAAATAAATAAATAAAAGCCTACATATAACCGTATACACATTAACTATGGCTTATAAAAATAAAAATACTGAATATAATGATTATACCTTTTTAAAATTGTGACTTACAGAAAATGTAGGTAATAGAAGACAACATACAGCTTCATGCTTCTAACATAACCACCATTAGTGTTTTGATATATTTCCAGCTGTATTTTTATTGAAAAGTGTTTTACATACATGATTTTTCACCTAGATTATATGTTTCTTGTCTACAAATTGATGATAGTGAAGCCTAACCCTCATAGAATTGAATTGTTGTGAAATTCTATTAGATTGCTTATGTCCTAGTCTGGTACTGGCAAATAGAAAATAGTCAATAAATATTGGTCATTTTCCTAATTATTATTCTAATTTTAACTGGCTCTAAAAGTACTCCATTAAGTAGATATGCCATAATTTTTTTAGCTATTCTCATATTGCTGGAAATTTAGGTTGCTTGTAATTTTTCACAATCATATATAATTCTATTACTTCAATACCTACACTTCTAAATTACAAACCAATCTTTTGGTGTTCTCTCAGGTGAGTCTGTCAAAATGTCTGAAGTATTCCAAAATGCTTTTTAAAAAAGCATTTCAAAACACAAAGATTTGAAAAAAAGTATTGAAAAACACAAAGATGGCCTCCCTTAATTCCCATCCCACGTGCTCTTGTGTAATATGACCTTGCCATTCCTCTGCTGAGAGTGGGAGTGCAATTCTCTCCCCTTGAGTCTGGGCTGGCCTTTATGACTCTCTCATAAGCAACAGAACATGGTAGAAGTGTCACTGTTTGATTTCTGAGACTAGGTTAGAAAAGACCATACAGCTTTTTCACCTGGTTCTACTGAAACGCTCACTCTACAGAAGCTCACTCTCTCAAAACCCAGCAGCTTTTCTGTAAGAAGCCCAATGCACATGGAGAGGCATGTATATGTTTTAGTCACCAGCTCCAGTTGGGCCCAGCTTTCTAGTCATCCCATCTTATGTGTCAGACACACGAGTGAAGAAGCTTCCAGATGATTACTGTACTCAGCCAGCTGAGTCACCACCAGTCGTCTGAATCTTTCCATCTGAGACCCCCAGACATTATGGAGCAGAAAAAGGACAACACTTCTGTGCCCTGTCCAAATTCCTGACCCATACCTTCTATAACAAAGTGGTTGTTGTTTTATGCAATTAAATTCGGGATGATTTGTTATGCAGCATTATATAACTGCTATACCCAACAAAACTATCAATTCTTCCTTGCTCTCCCTACCTATCACATTTGTCTTCTCATATCACTTTGCACTGCTGAGACAAATCATTTTAAATTGGAGGTAAACAGGAGTATGCACGCTGGCTCTGTTCTGGAGTCTTCCTCCTCTAATGCACTCTGTATATTGTTTAATTGATCTCTTTAAACCATGGGTCTAATCATGTCATTCTCCTGCAACAAACTCTTTAACAGATCTCCAATGTCTATGGAGAAAAGACCAAACTCTTTAGCCCAGCATGCAAAGTCCTCTATAATCTGGCCTAAATTTACATTCTGTGCCTTACCTTCTGTTTCACACTGCCAATGTTCCAACCCAATAGGAGAAGTCCCTATTCCCTAGAGAGGTCCAAAATTTTGCCACACTTATGCTTTGCTTATGCTGTTCATTCTGCCTCAGATGTCTTTCCTTCTTTCTCATAGCCATGGGTATTGATTTGTGCCTCCTTTAATGCACAGCTCTGCCTCACCTGAATTTCCTTAGCCATTTAATTTTTACCTTCTTTCTGGCATACTTTACCTTTTATCTTGTATAGACATTTGTTTTTGCATCTTGCTGCCTCTACTGGACTACAAAGTTCATGACATCTTAGACATCACTATCCCCAGCCTAACACACTGCCTTGCACATAAAAGACATCCAGTTAATTTGTCATGGTGGAGAATATATCAAACAGATTTCATTGGCAGGAAATATTTAATCATGTAGTCTGGAAATCCTTCCACTTAAACATTAATAAATGTGAAGAATGTGCAAGGCCATGAGAAGTAGACCACCTCCCTTCTTCCTCTGGAAGTTCTAAGAAAACAGAACTACCTCACTTTAGGTAAAAAGAGAAGTTAAGAGTGAAATCTTAACTTTAGAGAGGTCTGGAGAGGAGGCCTGGAGAGGAGGTCTGTAAAACAACAGACTTGCTGGTACTATTTAGCAATGCAGTCAGTTTAAAAGGCATGAGTTATGAGACTGTTTTCCTGCAGGTATGTGTTGTCATGATAGGCCAATTATTCCTACTGACTGAATAATATGGAGTCAAAACCCAACATAAAAGTGATGCATCTCATTCTAGGCCCTGCTTTACTGCACTGGCATTTTGAGAGCAAAGTGATGGACAGGTGCAGCTTCTTGTTGTATGATAGCAAAGCCATTTCCCATGTCAATCGAGATACCTTCAGAAAGACATAATTTAGAAGGGGAAGCCAATTGCTAATTTCCTTCACCTGGACAACTTTGGTTAGAACACTTCCAAACACCCAATAGATACTTACATTTTTGCCCCTTGAAAAAGACCCGAGTTTTTAGATTTAAAACTATCTAGTGTCACTTGTTAAAAACAAAACAAAAAACACTTCATCATACCCACACGATCCAAATATGTAGCAAACACATCTCTCATAAACTATAATCCTTTTTATTGTTCATTCTGTTTGGTAATTGGTATCTGAAGAGCAATCCTGGGGTAATCCATACACCCCGTGAAGATAAATGAATTTACCTAGTTCAGCAAAAAGTACAAACATCAAATGCCATCATTATAAATATAAAATAGCCCTGCAATCATAGTGCTTTCTATTTTTTCTTGGGTATTCTTCTTAAACATCATCTAGAGACTGAAACTGCACAATTCTGTTGTCTCCTGTGGCCCAAAGTCTCTCAAACCCACCTTACAGTGACATGGTGACATACAAGCAAGTGAATGTCCCCAAGAAAAATCAAACATAACTAACTCTTTCTTAAAACCCAATCCTGGAGGATCAATTTCTCCTTCAATGGTTGCTCCCCTATCTCCTCCTGCCCCTTTAAGAAAGCAGAAACCACCTTTCCCAGGAATTTGTAAAAATATATTTTTTACATGAAATTTTATTTTGGTCTAACCATGCAGGAAGCTATTACCCGTCCATTATCTTTATGTGCGTGATTAGGAATAATAGCTGATTTGTGAAGTTATCTATTATGGGAAATAATCAAGATTAATGAGCCCTGTGGCACTTGCTGAATGCCTCCAGAGATTTATTGCTCAGGCTGTGCATCTCTCTTGTTATGTTGTTGGTGCTGTCAGGAGTTTTTTACAAATGCAAATGGAGACATGAATTAATTGTGGAAGAGGAAAAAAGCTTTTTCAGTGTTATCAAATATTTTGGACTGCTCAATCCCACCTCTCTCAATGATACTATTTTATTTTATATAATGACATTGGAGTCTAATCCCCATCATTCTTTAGACCCAAGTAGGGAGTGTTTAGCTTGCACTCTCCATGGAGCAGGGAGCAGATACAAACAATGCTGTTCTCTTAAGAATCCAGTCCCAAAGTCAAGATATAGCCTAGATGGAGAGAAAAATATGGTTGCTATTGCTGCAAATGTCAAGCGAGTTTAAATCACTTGCTCAACCAGGGACATGCTGCTCTCTCTTCAGGAGAACTGCCCTTTAGCTATGGGGCTGTTACAGATGGCAGTGCAAATATAGCTTTGCTCTGAATGTCTGGATTAATTCAGGACAGTTCCACACCCTACACATTTCTGGAAAAGGAACAGTGATCCAGGATTCAAATGAAACTTCAGTAGGATGATCTCTGTACTTTACCACCTGTATAGTTAATACGAAATTACAAAAACTGCTTCTGACACAAGGCAGATGGGGAGATGGGTACAAAACTTCCCAATGACCAGATCCCATTTTGGGGAAGCAGATGCAAAGAACCTGAGCCAGACCGCCAGCTTCTGAATCCCAGCTCTGCAATGTCCCTAATACGTAACTGTAGGCAATTTATGTAACCTCTTTGTGCCTCAATGGCCCATCTGTAAACTGAAGAATACAACAGTACTAATAACACAAGGTTATTGTGATGAGTTAAATGAATTAATGGATGTAAAAGTGCTTAGGAGAACTTCATAAATGTTAGCTGTTATTATTTTCAAATAATTTGTCAATCAAAATGTACTTGGCTATCTCTTGGACTCTTAATTCATGGTGTTCTAATACACCAATTCAAATCTAAGTTCCCAATTTTTTTCAATGGATAGGATTACGGTGTAAGAGATGAACACTGAGACAGAAATTAAATGGTCTGTCTTCTAGACCCAGGTCAGTCACTATGGAATGGTATGATGTTGGCCATGATACTTTATTTCTTTGGGTCTAGTTTTCCTGTCTATAAAGAACTGGAAAATGATCTCTAATATCTTCAATGATAGTATTATATAAACCTTTAGGTTATACTTGTTCTTTTTGTTAAGTTAGGGGGAAGAGAGGAACAGCACGATGACTAAATATAAAATCAATCCAACATATTGAAATTTTATACAAATGGAAGAAAAACCTCACAAAGATAAATGTGAATATTTAGAATATCCTTGTAGTATCAACTAATAAGGCTACAAGGTATTTATCTGTAGAAAATTTCAGAAGCCAAAGACTTAGCAAAATACAGGAATAGCATGACATCCCAATAGGATACTTTTAATGTGCCAGAGCCTGCATTTCCATAATGATATTAGGAGGATCACTGGGTTTATTTAAAAGCATATATATTGATGACCTTAGCATTAGACGGTAATAACCTTTTCTGTTGAAGGGGTTTGTACTCTCTGGACAATAATTTTCACATTCTCTTGGTGAAACTTAGAAAATAATATCATGGATTCCTTTCTTTATTCCCTTTCCCAGGGACTTGTTACTAATTATCAGGTAGAACCTCAGATTTCTACATCAATAACAAATTGACTAGTTTTTAAAGCAATATTTTTACTTTAAATTTAAAGGCAGAAATGACTGCTTGTGAATTACACCACCTGTGAATTCAAGCATATCACTTCATTTCTCTCACCAGACCTTACCCTTGACTCTGCTTGTCAACATACTATTCATCTTTTTTCAGGCCCAAGTCATATTCCAAGATGTCATCCTCAGTTTTTCCAAATGACATTCATTTCTCCCTTCTCAGCGTCCCAAAGCCTTTTACGGCTACCTCTAATGTGGCATTTTGCATGGCTTGTCAACATACTATTCATCTTTTTTCAGGCCCAAGTCATATTCCAAGATGTCATCCTCAATTTTTCCAAATGACATTCATTTCTCCCTTCTCAGCGTCCCAAAGCCTTTTACGGCTACCTCTAATGTGGCATTTTGCATATCACAATTGTGTGCTGGTGCGTTCCTTCATTCAACCCAGTAAGAACCTGATATAGAATCATCTCTAATCCACATCTGCTCAAAAATATAGTCAATCGAGTGTCCCTCTGCCCAGAAAGATCCTAAGTACAAGGACTATGTCTTAGTGTTTGTTTCTACCATCGTAGCTGACACACGCCATTAACAAAGTTGTTGCTCAATACAAGTTGTGGAATTAAATAGTTTTACTTTTGGGGTTATATCCAACTAGAGAACAAGAAAGTAGATTCTTCTAGATTCTTCTCTCTTCTAGAGGGAAATGAATTATCCAAGTGGCAGTTTTTCTTTGGCAAAAATTATTTGCTCAAACCACTGACAAATAGCATAGACTGAATCTTCACAGTGGGCTAGTTAACTACTCAGAACCCCCAATCATGGGGATCATTGAAAGAATGGTAAATAATGTATAAATAATGTCTAAAACATGTATTTGTTGCTGAAACTGGCAATGGGAAGCATGGAGTGAAGGAAGATATGGTTACTATATGACAGCCTTGGTTTCAAAGCCCTCTACGTGCATTCTCTGATTTAATCCTCCCTATCATTAAAAGAGAAAAGCATTATCATTTTCCTTCTAAAGATGAAGAAACTGAGGCACCGAAAGGATAATTGGCTTGCCAAAAAAGTGGTGGAAACAAGATTCCAACTCAAACTGTTGGAAACTAGAGTCCTTGCTCTTAAAACCACTAAACTCTTCTAGATAGGTCTGAGGATAACTGTATTTATCACCCAATGTAGGAAAAGGGGAATCTGGAATATGGAAAGGAGAAAACAGGCAAAAGAAGAGGGTTGAGCTGACGTTTTAGAAACAGCGGCATGACACTACCTTAGTAAAAGCTTTCATGTAAAACCCAAGTTATTTTCCATCATTCAAAGGCTGGTTATTTGGGGCCTTGTCACTCATGTCCATAACAGAACGAAATATATACTACAGTTCCTAAACTACTCTTAGGCCAGTCTTCACTGGCTTCTCCATCTCACCATTATCTAAATTCAGTTACATTTGTGCTTAAGGGTTCCTTCCTATAAGTCATTCACAGAACAGAGTCAAGGAGCTGAAATACACATTTGTTTCCTATTATTAAGAATTTGCCAGTTGGCATAGCCCCCAATAATGGGCATCTGTCAAAATAAAGGTCCTTTCACCAATTTGTTTTTATTTTCCCAACAGAGGTGTCAGCTGTGAACAGATTCTGTGGTGTGAACAGATTCTGTGATATGAACAGAAGGGTCATTATGACCCCTGACCTCACTGCCAGTCAAGATAGAATAAAAATCACAACCAAAAAGAAACAATGCATATTGGGATGGGACTCAGGGTTAAGATCCATCCTCATGGCTGACTCTTCCATGAAAGGAGATCAGGAACATTATTCTTGTATGAATGGAATTCTTTATCTGACATCTAATTCAGCTTAGAGATATTAGTAAAAAGTGAAAAATCTCATTCCATCCTAAATATCATTGAGACACTAGTGATTTTGTTGGTAGCTAGTTATTACATGCAAAGGAGGTGTTCACAACATACTATATGAAGGATGATAAAGCTCTGCATATTTGCTCAGAGGTTTTGCTTCTTTCTCCACCTAAAATATGTAGCTTAAGATAAGTAAGTTTATTCCACCACTTATGAGACAACCAAGTCACAAACCATGGACTGATTCATAGACTGCCATGTGCCTCATGCAAAGAGTTGAAAGAATTTGGTTTTCAGCTCAAATTTGAAAATGTGAAATACTGGCTCTAGAGGTTTGTAATCAGAAAATCATAGCATTCTTAGAACTGCAAGGGATCTCAGAGCTCATCTAAGTAATCTTTTCATTTCACAGATGAGAGAATTGAGAGCGAAGGAGGATGAGTGCTTAACAACTCAGCTACTCATAGCAAAGTCAAATCTGGGGCCCAAGTTTTGTGTCTCCTAAGCTACTATGTTTCCACTCTGTAGGCAAGCCTAGCACACTGCCTCGCCCGCCCGTATCAGCCACCAATATTTTGTTGTTGTTGAATAAATACCCGAGGGATAGGGAAATACAGAAAAACTAGAGAGAATAGTTTGGAGATGGATATCACAACATGGGCCAGTCTGTAGGCAAGCCTAGCACACTGCCTCGCCCGCCCGTATCAGCCACCAATATTTTGTTGTTCTTGAATAAATACCCGAGGGATAGGGAAATACAGAAAAACTAGAGAGAATAGTTTGGAGATGGATATCACAACATGGGCCAGGTCATGGAGCTCATCCCTACCACGACTGAAACAAAAAAAGCAGTTCACCCAGTGGCTGCAACAGAGCACATTTTCTTTAGGGTCCTCTGTTGGAAGGAGCTAGAGGCAGGATATCACTTTTTGCTCTGTCTCTTGGAGTAAGAACAGTTTTGAACTCTGAGAGAGTTCTTGGGGGTAAGCAGAGATGAGGATGTGTGAAGGGGTGGACAGGGTGTGTTACCTTCCTTACTCCTCCCCTCCACAGAACCCTGGGTCCAACCAGAGATAATGAATCCAGAGCCACAGCCACAGCCCACTGGAATACTGACCATTCTGTGATAAACCAGTCAAAGCTACAGTCAAAAGTCTCTCCAGCGAAAGTAAACTAGGCCAGGGTGATGTGATATTAGCCCCAGAATAAATCTAGTTTTATTTTATTCTCCATGAGTTAAAAACATATGGAAGAAAGCACCAATATAATGGGGATATTAGAGTCCAGGGAAAATGCATCACGAAATGACTAATGTGCCCTGAAAGCCTTTCCTTCTTAAGAAAAATAATATCAAGGATGCCCAGCTGATACACACTAGAAACCCTTTAGCAATTCTTATTTACCGGAGTGGGCAAGAGAATTTATCAAGCACATCAGAGAAAAATAAAACAAATCAATCAAAATCTCCTTGTTCAAATTTTCATCTATGTCTAAATGAATCCCTTGTGAGAACCGTTTTAGACGTTCCAACATATCAGTTTAATGAATTCTATTTTTTTCCCCCCCATCTCAACTCTTCTGGGTTCTGGCTGGTATATGAACCCATAATGTCAAAACAGTGACGCAAGCTCCTGAAGCAGAATTTCCATCTTTCCTGAGAACAAATTCCATTAGGAATATAAAAGCTCTTTTCCTAACATTCTTTAGCCAGTTTTTCAAACTTGAATTGTCTCAGGTGTGAACATAGATTGATGTAAACCCAGATGGTGAACTTGGATGCTACTTATACTCGAAATTTCAATAGCTACTCTTTCAATTATGCTACTGAGATTTAGACACCTACCTTCAAGATTTCTTCCTTTCCCCATACTAGTCTTTTTACCAAACTAGTAAATAGAAAATCACTGTCTAAAAAGTTGGCTTCTTCAAAGTATCTTCCTTTCTAGCTGATGCTATTAACATGAGACCATGCCCTGCTTTAGAAATATTTTTATCTGTTTTTTTAAAAATGTAAATTAGTAATTAGTTTGATTTCCATGAAATGGATGCTAAAGCAACATTTCAGAAACTAAACAAACCTATTTTTCAAAGAAATACCAGACTAATTCATCTCACCAAGCCAACTTAGAAACCAAAAACTGAAGCATGCTGAAACAGCTCTAGCCTGGCTCTGGAAACTGGCAGCTGGCTAAACTTAATTCTAATGACAACAGACATGGATCAACTCACAGTTCACACAATTTTCTTTTCATTAAGTGAATATTAGGACTTCAATTCAAATTAAAGACTGTCCCAGCAAAGCCTGTCCACCATCCTCCTCCACCTCCGGAATAGTAGCTTATCGCATAAGTTTTAAATTAAGCACCTAGACAAGGTTCTTCTACAACACACAATGAAAAGGCCCTTCAATAACTAAGTCAGTGCCATGTACAAATTATACTCTCGCAGTATGAGTGTTTGACAAAGATGAAGGTATTGGTTAATACATGCAGAAACTTTCATATCTAATACTGGCTTTGCCTAAAAGTTACAAAGACTATACATTTCTAGATGCTGACATAGTCAGTGAATCCACTTTCTGGGTAATCTAGAGTAAACTGTAAACTCTGTTCCTTGTGTAATAAATTAAATAATAACAGCCACATCCTACTAAATATTTGTACTCATCCATCCATTCACTCATTCCCATGAACATTTACTGAGCAACTAGGATAAGTCAGAAACTGTGCACTTACTAAAAAATTATCCATTAATGATGGTAAAAGAATTGTAAATCTATAGATTTATTTAAACAAATACAGAAAAAGCAAAGGGAACTACCATTAAACAGGGTCTGTACTTGGAGCTTTTATATATGACTCCATTTAATTCTTAAAATAAGCCTATGTTATTTCCATTTTTAGAAGAAATTGAGGCTGTGAAAGGTTAAATGACTTGTTCAAGGTGACCCTCTGTAGCAAAATCAGCGTTTCAACAAGTGTCTGTTCAGTTGAACGCTCTTTTCACTCTACCATACTGACTTTCACAAAATATGGCTAAAACATTTATAAACTAGAGAGAAATTCACAGTAGCTTATAATCTTGATGATTCACTCAGATTTCATTTTTTTCCTAATGCTGTAAGTAGTACAAATGGTTAGCAATTAACATATCCCAAAGTAATCTGCTTTTTATTACTAAATGTTATTGCTGTTTGCACTGCATTGTGGTAATTCTGATCACACACAATGACAATGCCAGGCGATAGCAAGTTGACCCAAGAGGGAATGCTGAGTGATTACTTCTCTTTCTGTTTTGAACTAAATAAAATTCCATTGATCCCAAAATAACCCATCTGCATTTTCCCCACATTTTTGTTGACTTAACTGCTATACTTCAACCTAAATGCTGGATATATGCTAAAACCAAAATCTATAGATGGAATATAATGCAATTCTGAAGTTAAGAGATCATTTAGGTGATAGGACTTCATTTCAGATGCGTCCTAAAAGCATATGCAATTTACACTTTTTTTTTTTGTCCCTCCCCAGTCACTCTGAACAAGTTTAAGAATGTTTGCATCTTTACTTCAAGGCCAGTAAATGTAAAGAGTAACCTTAAAACTACAGAGAGGGGAGGAAGGTAAGCTAGAGGAGGAAGGATAGTTTTATATGTTCAGTACACAAAGGATGTACATTGCCAACACACCTCAACTACACACATGGAATACAAGTAACAGTTGAAAGGAGAATATGAGCTGCTCGAGTGATTTAATCAATTGTAAAACAAATCTCTTTTAGTCTAGTAGTGTTTGCTTACTTCTTTAATCATATCACATTCATACTAATGATAGGTTTACCATGATTCTCCAAACGAAAGAAATGGACATGCCAAAGAGCATCATCAGCACTCCCAGATAATATCTATTGAGCATCCACAGGTTTATAATCTTTCCTTGCATAGGTCAAGAATACATAGGTAAGCGACTAGGTAAGTGAATATAGGATTGCTGCCTTGGATTATTTTCATATTTTCTGCAAGCAGTAAATGAAAAGACAGAACTACCCACACTTTTGTCATCTGACATAATTATTAATTCATCCATCAAGCTTTTAATGGGTATATACAACACTGTAGTGTTACATCTCTACCTAGCCTTTCTGAGTAGTATTTGGGGATATGGATAGATTTTGGAAGATGAATTATTTGGAGATGAAGGAAGTTCTAGATAAATGAAACCAGTAACTCTAGAAATGGGTCAAGCAGTAAAGTGAAGTCAAGGAAAAACAGATTTAGGGAATCTCTCTCTTCCACTACTTAGGGTTAGATTATTCTCTATGCATACCTTTGTTATGTATGGGTAGAACTCATTCAGCTCTGGAAAAGCAGTGAATTCATTCTCTTTGTAATCATTTTCTCTGAGCAAAGCATATGTTTATGAAAGGTGAAATTTGTAGCACCCAAGAGAGAAATGCTGTTGAACTCTATTTCCCATTCCATACATCTCCCCACAAACTTCCTTTAGGATGATACAAGGAAGAACAATTAGACAGAAACTGGAAGAGGAAATTAAAAGAAAATTTAGGCTGAATGTCTTAAAGAGGCTCTCGAATACCTGTACCAATTAGACTATAAAATTATCCTCCAAGGGAAAGCATTCAAAACTTAAATGGATGAAACACAGAGTAAGAGGGAATTACCTCGAACTAGCAGAAAATAGTGTGCTCCAGTCTACCTAAGCAGTTCACTTCCCAGCTCTCATTTATATTTTTCATTCCCTGTGGTATGCTTTTCTCAAGGATTACTTTGGGCTTTAGTTCCAAAACTCCTGATATGCTTTTATAGGTATTCCTGTATGTCTAAATCCTGACATAGCAGTTTGAAAATCAGACTAGTGTCCTCGTCCTACATATTTTTCTTCTACTCACATAATTTCTAGAGCTGTGGGACTAGAGTCTATTAAAGTTAAGTTAATCTTATGTTTATGTGCACTGTATGGTTATGATTATGAGTGAATTGTTCATAATTAATCTGTCAAGAGCCTTACCCCTGTACTTCAACATACCTCACTTACAGGACATCAGTATATTTAGCACACTCAACAATAAATAGCTAACTTTGAAACTACTTTCCAGTTTCAACTCTAAATTTTACTGATACTACTAATAGGTATTTTGATACAGCTCAGGGGACTTGCATAATTTTCCAGAAGAGAGAAGAATACATATTCAAGACTGCATATTTGGAAAATAGAAGTTTCTAATGCCAACAAGTTGACCTAATTACTTTTGATATTTTGTTCACACTTATGGTGTCAAATCTTTAGTTATAAAAGCCTTACAACACCTTAAATACTGAGCTAATCAGAACTAACCCACCTGGGGTTATTTCAGGTTTTTCCCCCAGTATGTAGTACTTCTTTATTTCACTGAACTAGGCTTTAAGACAGAAAATATTAGAAACAGTAGTTATTATAAAAACTTTAATCCAAAAGAAAATGAGCAAATGTGAAGCCGTTTCGGAGGGTATGTTCTGGTGTTGGCACACATTCCTCCGCACTCTTACATACCTGTTCCTACAATTCTCTGTACCCTGGAAATCTGATTTTTATAACGATAACCCTACGCACTATAGGAACTACAATCACCAAGATGAAATTAACTTGTCTCAGAGTTAATCATTTTTAAAACTGCAAAGGACTTGGGAAATCAACATTTTATAGGTGAAAAACTTGAGGCCTAGAAAAATAAAGTAACTTACCTAAGGTTACTGAGCAGTAAATGAGAACAAGAATTCAAAGCCAGATCTCACCTACAATTCCAATACTTCTTTCACAGTCTCCCTAGTTTATTATAACCTGTATTTTTTCTGTAAAACTACATGCTATCAATAACCATGTTAGATTTGCAAGGCAAGTACTCCTACAGTCAATCCCCTTTAAGCCTGAAATTCTACTATTGACTACCAATGCCTTGATTTGTGGAGCTCAAACCAGGTGATTTAAATTTTCTTCAAGCTTAGGAAGATGAAAACAGATCCAAGCCCACGGATGCAGGCAATGCTTCTTTTACTATAAACTTTCACTTAATGAATACACGTCATTTTAGAATGCACTGAAAGAAAGGCTAAATACATAACTTCAGCTAGAGCTAGTGTTCTTTTAAAAGGGAATGGTAGGTGCTACATGTCACGTTGCTAACTCCAGCTTTCCTTGTTATCAATCAGTACTTAACTTAATTCTGCGTTGCAAAGCATTCTTATAAGGCATTCACCTAAAAACCATCCAAGCATTGACAAGTAGCCCTGAATCTGGATCTGTCCACAGATATTAAAGCAAGCAGTGCACATCTAAAGCCCTCAGGCCACATTTATCCAGCTCTTGCTGTATAATATATCAAGCCTACATCCTTGCAATGCTAATGAACCCTCATAGCAACTGCCTTTTCTTTTTACTGTTCAAACAAAAAATTCTGTCCTTTTTTGCTTGTTGCTAAATTTGGGCTCTTTGACTATCACTTAGGATTCTAAAATAAAGGCCCCATATAGCTTTCTTCTTATCCCCTCCAAAATTCCTCCTCAATCAGGAATAAAGTTTGCTTTAGTTAAGCTTGGCATCTGCCCATCGGGCCAATGTTGTTAACAAGCTTCCTCTACCTACGATGATAAGAAATAGCCCATCTAATTTTTTTTTTTTAAACTTCTACCTGCTCTTTTTTTTTTTTTTAAATGTCTACCAACACTCACTCTGGACTTTTTTTTTTTTTGTTGTTAACAAGCTTCCTCTACCTACGATGATAAGAAATAGCCCATCTAATTTTTTTTTTTTTAAACTTCTACCTGCTCTTTTTTTTTTTTTAAATGTCTACCAACACTCACTCTGGACTTTTTTTTTTTTAAAAAACAAGGGATCCTGACTTTTCTTTTCCTTCTGAATAATTCAGAAGAGATTATTTAAAGCAAACTGTTTTAAAATAATCACTATTTTCTCACACCAAGAAAGTATGTTGATGTATCATTTTTAAAAAGCTTTTTAACAAAAACAGGAAGAAAAAGGAACTTTTTTGTATTGTTCATTCTCAGGTGTTAATGTTAGCAGTAAATTAAAGATTTTGGTTAACTGAGATGTTGCCCTAATACTAGTAATTTTTTTTTTTTTTGTCTTTTTTCCGTGTCCGGCAACGGATCGCAACCCTCAGTGTTGCCCCCGTACCGGACCAGGGACCGGCCACGGGACTGCAAGCGGGAATCGGTCCGTATGTGGGATCCGAACCCTCGGGCGGGAGCGCCGCCGCGCTTCCCAAGCGGCGCACTATCCAGTGCGCCACTGGGCTGGCCCCTAATACTAGTAATTTTACCTTGCCTAGAAAGTTTCCAACTATCAATTCATAGTATCTGCCTGCCTGGGTCCTTTATGAATATCACTCTTCATTCCTAAGAATCCAGACAGCTGCTCACCCTCCCATTTCATCCTTGCAGGTCACCTACTTTGCTGCAAATACTTTATCTCCCAAAGGACAAGTCTCTAGTGAATGCTAAACCACTATTAACTTTTTAGATACTGGACATCTGAGTCAATCCTTATGTTCATGGCATTAGTCTGCTTTATTTACACAGCAGTCTTCTTTTGAGTTTTTTATAGATCTTTATAGGTAGAATAAAACACTTACAACATACTGGTTTTGGGGATCAAATTAACATCTCTCATGAACTTTCTTATCCCACCTCACATATATCAGTACACTGAGACTACTCCACACTCTTACTGAATCTTGAATTCTTCATAAGGTGTTGTATGATAGAATGTAATCTTCTTACTGGGCAATTCAAACATTAACCTTCATTTTCTTTATTCTATTTAAAAAACTGTGTGGGAGGTGGGGGAGCGGGAGGGGGAGAAGGAAGGAGCAGGACAGAGGAGGGGGTGGGGGGAATGCTGAAAGAGTGAGGTGGAATAGGCATCATGCTTTCTTTCATTACTTAGTAGAAGAAATATAAACATGCCTTCCAATGACTTCTGAACATCCCTTACAAATAAGGGACCCAGACAGTGGGAGCACTGCATGCCTTTACCACTCAGTAATAGCAAAGGAAGAGGACAATCAAATCATACTTGGCAAATGGCAAGATCACTCACTTTTAAGGCCAAGGGGATTAGAACAGAGGAACATTTTCCCATATTATCATAGGAAATAAGAATATTATCAAAAACATTTTTTCAGTTCCATTTTGAGTCAAAGAGGGTTTTTTTTTTGTAGCCCAGTTGGGAACCTACACGCAAACCAGTTCTATAAGAAAATAAGTATGTCCCCAAATTTAAATATGTGACTTAAAATTAACTTTTGACTAATTTGTCATTTAGGGGCAAAATTAATTTGCTTAGATATGTGAACATAAAAATAACCCATAATTCCTACGGCTAGACAAGACTAGTGAGTCTTTACTAAAGAAATAGATACTTTCCTAGGCAGAGGTTCAAATAGAACTGTCCATGTTTGATCATTCAGATTTATGATACATGATTTATACCTTTTGTGATATTCAGAATTGCCACTGCTGTCTCTCAACTGCATGTGATATATTTTTCTAACACATGCTTTGTCTCTGCTTACACAAGTGTTGCCAATAATACCTGTCCACAGAGTGACCATGTGGACTGAAGGACATCTTTCAGTATGGCCCAAAGAATTGCAGGTAATTTATTCCACATTGAATATTAATAAAGAAACCAAAGAACAGCAATCAGGCATGGGCTAGAAAACTTTCCCTTTAACTTCATGTTGCACCTAAGGCAGTACTAAGACATTTGGAGAATGGAGGTATTCATTTCAACAACGATTTTACTTTAGAATAAGCTGACACGCTTTCCAAGAATGAAGAACTAGGCTAGAAGCCAAAATCACTAAGTAATTTCCAATCTTTGGCTATTTTTTAAAAACTCCCTTGCACAGTAATTTCCATCCTTTTCTAGTATAGTTTAAAAACTGCTTTAGTCCCCTCATGGGACAATAGTTGAACTTTTGGTATCAAATGACTGAGAAAAATACAAAAGGATATACAGAAAGCTACTCTGAATTCAGTAACAAATTTTTAAGTTATTTGCTATTTTACTAATCAAAATAGCAATAAGATAGATTGGATGGATGTTGTAACACACACACACTCACATATACTTCAGCCTATAGACAGAGCTTGATGTGTCTAAGGATTGAGATCTTCTGCCAATAACTACAGCCCCTCAGGGGCCTGGGGCACAGAGGCCAGAAATCATTTCTCTACAACAGGTTTTCAAATGTCAGGCTTCCAAGTTCTATGGCCATTACAAAAATATTCTCTCACTTATTTTATGTTTGATTACAGTGTGAAAATATTTTAAGTTTTTAATAATTAATAACCAAACTAATGGATGTAAAGAAATTTCAAATTAAATCCTCACTTTGCTTCACAACACTAGGTGAAACACAAAAATACACTGTGGGTTCCCCTGACATCACTTTACCTGCACCCATAAAAGATCCGGCTTCTCCTCCATGGTCAGTGTTAAGATCAGCACTCTGTGAGGCTCAAGGCCATTTTGATGTGATAATAATCTTTAACAGTGAACCACAACTGAGTCAAATATAAAAACCATTCCACTTGAAACCAAATAGTCTACACAGAAAGTGTTCAGGCACAGTGCCTGATATATAGTAGACATCAGCAAATTTGGCAATTTTTATAACTATCAAAGTTAGTACCGTATTAAACTTAGATATATACATACTAAATGCTGGAAAACCATTCATATCGATATGTGTTGCAGCATATATTCCTAGAGATCACCAAAATATTTCAGTCCCTTGCTGCTACTGCCAGTCCTCCCTTTTAAATAACGTATCAATACTGCTAGAAACAGTTATTTGAAAAGATGCAATGATGGGGGAGTGGTCGGAGGAGTTAAGCTCCACCAAAATAAAATAAAAATACTTCCTAAAAGAAAATGCTACAGTAATTTGAGACCAAACTGCTAAGCTTAAGGGATATTTCTTCTACAACAAGAGCAGTTTGAGACATACCAAGTCACACTGCTTTTGAGTATTATACTATATTCTGTGGAGAGTTTTAAAATTAAAGTATTATCACTATAATTTGGCTTATTAGTATAATCGTACTATTAATTATATTTATCATATATTTATATAATTTGTATATCTTATAGCTTGTATTAGTAGTATGCTTTGTATAATATGAGTATTATAATTTGTGTAATAATTTGTATAATATATAATGTAATTATATTAATATGATTAGCATAGTGTTACTATTTTAACATAGCCATTTAAGATACATTTTTTTCCTATTTTTTAAAATAAATTTTTATATATTTCAGGGACATTTGCTTCCCACCCCCAGTTAATGTATCTCTGACTTATAATGGGAGAAAAAACATGGAAAAACAGGATTCATCTAAAAGAATATCACCAAAATGGATATTCTAAGATGAGAGTGATACCTATTAAGTTTAAAAACACCTTGGATTAGCAGTTGTCACCTGCAAACTTTGTAGGGGTAGGAGACTACTCCTCTTGTGCCTCTATGGTATGGGTTGTCTCTTTATACACCTTTGTTTTAAAATTCATAGGGAGCAAAGATGATCAGCTCAGTCAGTCACAATGGTTTGCCCCAGAGCCCAGTAGCTGAACTGTCACCCAGGGTCACTGGTGCTCGGAGAGAGGCTGATAGAGACCGGGGTGCGGCTGCCATGGCTTCCCAAAGGCCAGTGGTCACACTCTGGCCTCACAAAGCAAGCACAGACATTAGAAGTTTACATTGTGGCCATGGTCTGGACAATGCGCAGAAAACAAATGCTTAAGTCCTTCAAACTCTTCATTGTGATCTGGTTAAAACAAAATTAAAGACTTGAGACTGACATGGTGACATCAAAATCTTCCCTCGAGGCAAAGAAACAACTTGCCACATGCACTTAAAAGAGGTTCTGTAATTTTCCATTAAAGAAATAGAAGGAACAAAACTAAAACTGTAGGGGACAAAAATGCATAATTCTTTCAAATTAGTGCTTTCCATAGGCTGAAAATGTGTATTAAACAGGGACTTTGATCCTGAAGAAAAACCAACAAAAAGACTATAGCTTGACCACACCTCCATCGATTCTTCTGTTTTACTTGGAAATGTGTAACTCAGCTATGCACTCTCTTGGTCAGCTTGACCTTACTGTGAAATCATGACAATATAACACACAATCTGCAAGCCCACACTTCATCATAAACTCAACATCTCTTTTTCAATGCAGGATCTAATAATCATTATACAATGCTGGTTATGACTTCTCTGTCAGTTCAGGGTTTTCCTTCTACATGTGCCAAAACATTTTACCAACATGACCCCATTTATATAGGACTTAACAGGGTTGAGATATGAAAGGATTTCAGATATGGCTTTTTCCTGCACTGGTGTCCTGGATAAAGTACTGAGATAACAGTATGTAGGGTGGTTAGAGAATAGAAACAAAATCTTCTGCCTTTGCATAAGGATTTCAGATATGGCTTTTTCCTGCACTGGTGTCCTGGATAAAGTACTGAGATAACAGTACGTAGGGTGGTTAGAGAATAGAAACAAAATCTTCTGCCTTTGCATGTTTCCAAAGCCTCTGGGAGGTAAACTCATTTTATTTTCATTTTTCAGAAGAACTAATTCCAGCACCAAGATAGTTAAAGAGAAATGTTATATGAGGCAACAGTGGGGAAGCAGGAGAACTGATCCTGAATTGGTTCTGTACTGACAGGTTGTATGAATATACTACAAAGAACAATAAAAATAAACCCAAGAATCTGGGTTTTGATTTGAGAAATCTCTTGTGAAAGGCAGCTTGTTATTTTAACTGTGATGTTATCTTTGTGTAGAAGACAAATCAGGAAATGTAGAGACTGACTCAACTGAGTTTGAACCTAGCGTTTCCCCTTCCTAGATGTTTGATCAAAATGGAGGTAATGAACCCACTCATGGGGCTTTTGAGAAGAATACACTGAGATAACCCAGGTTGGATGCCTGGTCCCATAAAACTTCATGCCTTTCAGCTTGTTTATAAGAACTGGTGCATGTCTCGGCCAGGGGCTTGCTACAAAATGTACACCAGATGGAATTTAAGGGAATTCTTGACAATTCAAAAACATCACGAGCATTCAAGTTTTTAATAAAGGTAGAACACTGATTTAAATTAAAATAGAATTAGCCTTGATAAATAAAAATGTAAACAAGATTGAGACAAATAGGTTCACTGCTGTATTTATCTGGCTGTTTGATATAACTGTTTTCTTTCTACCCTCTTTAAACAGCCAGATTTCTCAAAACAGTTATCTGTGCTGTCTCTATATCTCCTCATCTCCTGTTTCATAGCCAGCTAGTTCCAATCCAGCTTGTCACCTCATCACTTTACTGAAATATCACTCACTAAAGTTAACACGTATTTCTGTGCTGCTAAATTCAAAAACAAATTTTTTTTCAGTTTTCCTTTTGTTTGACCCCCTTCAGCAATCGATGCTATGAACCCTTCGCCTAACATTCACCTCCTCTATCTTGCTTCACACAACTCTATGTGCCACTAGTCCTCACTTCTTGGTCTCCTTTACAAGTTCATCTTCCTCTTCAGGGCCAAAAATAATGGTGGTCCTAGAAACTGGATCCTGGATCTTCTCTTACTTTATACTCTCCCCTAGCTGATTCATCCTTGATCGAAATTTTAATAACTCAAGATTTTCGAATGAACTAACTGCAGATGAGTCACGACTCTACATATTCAGCTCAGAAACCTCTTATGAAGTCCAGCACCATATACACAAGTGCTTACTTTATATCTCATCTTGGATACTTCAAAAATCATCTCAAATGAAGTCTTTTTTTGAAATCCAAGTATGAGAATGCCCATGCTCTTTTTGAAACCCTTTGTTGGCTTCCCTTGCTTTTAGAGTCAGGACAAAAACCTTCAACATACACACAAAGCACCGTGTCCTGCATGCCCCTTCTTTCTCTAGCCTCATCGTGCAGTCTGCTCTCTCTGCATTCCAGCCACCAATGCGCCTTCATTTAGTTCCTCCAGTGAATTATTCTCTCTTCTACCTCAGGGCCTTTGTGTGTATTGTTTCCTCTACCTGAAATTCTCTTCACATTTTGCCTGCTGAAGCCTCTATATACCAAGAGAAAGAGTCATCACCATTTTTCCATCTGGGGCCAATGAGCACTTTTCTTTTTCTTTCTTTCTTTTTTTTTTTACTTTGAATGAATTGAATGAATAATTTACAGGAAAATAAAGGAGAATGGAAAGGATGTTTTTGGAAATTTTAAGAACTTAAACAGCAAACCCAAATTTTTATTCCATATTTTCTTGGCTCTGAAGCTACAAATACTCACAGCAGGCAACAGCCTTTGAATGCAACTAACTGCTCTTTAACTATTTGAATGAAGCTGGAACATACCCATTTTGCAAAGGCTAATTCCAGGTTTTGAATACACTTTTAATAGGTTCTAGCTTATCATTACCTCTGGTTCTTCTTGCAGTTGCGTCATCCAAACGAAGCATCTTTGAACATTTTAATGGCTCATATTTTTTTTTATTATTATTATTTTTTATTTACTGACCAGTAACGGGATCGCAACCCTTGGTGTCGCGCCCGTACCGGGGACCGGCAACGGGATCACAACCCTCGGTGTTGCGCCCGCACCGCGCTCAGCCAGTGAGCGGGAACCGGTCTCCACATGGGATCCGAACCCTCGGCAGGAGCGCTGCCGCACTCCCAAGTGGCGCACTCTCCAGTGTGCCACCGGGCCGGCCCATGGCTCATAATTTTGCTGATGAGAAGACAGCCATCTTCCTGGCTTAATAATGGCAGAACACATTCATTTTCAAATTTAGTAAAATCAATTAAAATGACAATCCAATGACTTTTTTTCCATTTCTACATCATTTATTCCTTCTAACCACCTTTGTATACACACCTGCATTTGCCCACTTATGAACCATATGAAGTAAATTCTTAGTGCACAAACATTTAAAAGATGAAAGAATATTGTCACATGTCCTTTTAGCAAAAACAGGATGACCCAGGTTTTTGGTGTAAAATTGCCACATGCACTTAAAGTACTTGTATGATCAAGTACTTCTTAATGAATGACTAACTGGGTAAGAATATCACGTTTCATTTTTGTCTGTTGAAATGTATTGCTGACTCACTGATTCCTGAGTAGGGGGAAATTCATCTAGCATATCTTCATCTGAGGAATCAGGGTGAGATTTCATTTATACAATTTTACCATTATCATTCGAGTCTAGAGTGCTTCTTTCTTTTTGCATTTAACTTCTGAATCATGTAGTAATCGTGAGATATCCTCCATCAGTCTTCCTCTCTTTGCTATCACTGGAGAAAATGTAACATTCCAAATTCAATGGTGTTCAATTGAAGAATTTTTTAAAATTTAGATAAAAGATGATGTGTCTCCAGGCTTCTTTTATACCTTCTTGAAAGACGATTTAAAACTGTGTGTTTTATATCACTAAGCAAACTCAAAGATAATACAATAGTGAACATTTATTTCACTTTTGCATCATCCTTATAGATGATTTCATCATCCTTTGCTTTTCTTACTATTTTAGCCTTTTTAAAAAATAAGTATGGATGGTAATAATTGATGAGTAAGGATGAACTAACTCCTCAAATGATGAAATAGGATGTTTCAAGATATAGGAAAGATCACTAAGATGCCACAATGTGGCTTAGACATATAAAGGGGTACAATGAAACCATATAATAGTGGTAAGATAAGTAAATTTTCTCTTTCTTTGGAAGACCTCAAAGAAAGATGCAATTTATGAGCTAGCAATCCTTAAGAACAGTTAAGAGGTCTCAAAAAAGAAACTCCAAACTAAAATAGGGTCTGACGGTCCCTGATCCATATTGAGAGTTAAAAGCAAAAGTTAATTCCAGGTTTTGAATACACTCACCTTTAAGATATCAGTATTGGTGCCATTTTTTTCAAGGAAGGTTTTCTGGATCTCCCTAACTAGGTCAAACTTGCCTATTATACAGTTTTATAACGCTTTCTTCTTTTTCATAGCACTAAGTATAGTTCCAATTTGACATTTATTGGTCTGGTTACTATGAGTATTTAATCAATGCCTGGTCTCTCATAAAACTGTAAGGATTATGAGGGCAGAGGCTATGACTTTGATCTCCAGTGTAGTCTCAGTTCCTGGAATCAGCAGGGCACACAGTAGGTTCTCAAAAGGGACCTTAAAGAAACAGATCCAAATCAGAATCAGTTCTGTTTTTATCTCCATATTATGAGAAATAACTGTAATAACAAGCAATAATTGCCCATAATTGCTTCATAATTTTTTCAGTTTGATCATTATATATTCTCCTCCTCCTCCTACCCCATACCACACTGCATGATCCTTGACAACAATGAAAGAAATATTTACTAAGGACCTTCTGGGGTCAGGTGATTTACATTTACTGCTCTGTTTTAATTCTCGAAACCTTGCAAAGTAAATATTACTATCCTTACTTTACAGATGGGAAACTGGGATTTAGAAGGTTAAATAACCTGCCTAAGGTCACAGAACCAAAAAAGTAGGAAAAGAGATTTAAATTCATGCCTGATCTGACTCTAACTTGTGTTCTTTTATTCCATCCATAGAAACACACCAGGGAAGCATGTTCCATTTCTTTTACAACTATCAGAACATGGAGTTTCTTGCTTGGGAAACAGTGGGTATTAAGTGGTGTTGTCTAAAGAGCTATGATTCAGTTTAAATCAATATTTAGATCTGGTTTATCTGTATGGGTTTTTTTTTTCTTTTCTTTTCTGAAAAGCTTGTACTCTCCTTGCCTTGTGTGTGGAATCTTATTTAAATGTGGAATATATGCCACACAGGCACTGAGAAGCATTTTCATTTTCCAGGGAAAACAAAGTCAGCTCCAATATATTAATAAGAGCATGTAATACAGATGTTACACATCTGTAAGCAAGTTTTACTTAGCAAATTCAGAAAGAAAATTCCCCATGGGAAATTTGCCTTTTACCACCACCTCAAAACTATATTTCCACTGGCTATCAGAATGTTTGTTTCCATAAAATATAATGACCTAAAGCAAGCCCAGTGTTTTTAAATCTGTTAAATATGCACACATTTATATACTCTTGTAAGAGGTTATAATGCCTTCCTCCAAGAACTTATTTCACCTCACACATTTCTATTAGAGGCTTAGGTTGCTCCTTTCAAGACGCAACAGCAAATTCATGAGATGAAATGGTTAATAGCCATAAAAAGGTTAGAGTGACATTAAATGACTAATAACTGAATGTCGGAGGGAATTGAGGTGAAGTAAAAGTTGCAAATTCAACGCCCTCATCACAATTTCCACCTGTAGGCAAGAGTATCTATCATGCCATGTGATGAATGAAATGGTTAATAGCCATAAAAAGGTTAGAGTGACATTAAATGACTAATAACTGAATGTCAGAGGGAACTGAGGTGAAGTAAAAGTTGCAAATTCAACGCCCTCATCACAATTTCCACCTGTAGGCAAGAGTATCTATCATGCCATGTGATGATCACTACAGACCCAAGAAAAATGTCACCCAGATTGTTTTGTTTACAACTAGCAACATCAAATCAGTGGTCTCAGTGGGGAGGGAAGAGATGCAACATTAACCAGGGTTCTTTGTTTAATATATACGAACGTCTCATTTACCCCGCACCCCATTTCCTGGCACACAGAAAACTGTGTTATAACTGGGAAGTTATAATTTGAAGTCATCCCACAGATGACTCTGACACAAGCAGCAATTGCTCCCTGACAGACACACACTGAACCATATGGTGCAATCCACATGCACACCCAGGTTGACCTGACCTTCTCCCTTGGCTAACCAGGTATAGGAAGTAGAAGGGTTACAGGGCCTAAGGCTGATGAATAAGAGGGGTGCTTAGGGTGGGAGAGCATGAGTGTTTTACCATAGTGGTTAAAAATTAAAAGTCCACTGCCTGGGCTTCAACACTGACTGCTGCTTGTGTGGCCTGAGGTGCTTTCATAAGTTATTTATGTTTTCTGAGTCTCAGTTTCCTCACCTATAAAATAATGATAACATCTACTGTTTAAAGTTGTTGTAAGGGTCCTGGGGTTAATCAATGCACAGTGATTAGCAGCATACCCAACACAGCAAGCATTAGCTATTGTTGTATTAATTTTCAGTGATATAAAAATGAAGGAAAAAGTGTGTGGATCCAGAAACGTCTAGAAAAGTAATACAATTCAAGGAAAAAAATAAAAGTAATTATCAGACATCTGATGAGTGGTGTGAAGACACACAGTGAAGCCAAATCAGTCATTCCTCCGTTCAAACACTTCCAAAGGTTTTCAGTATCACTCCGGGTAAAGCTAAGTCCTTAAAGACACACAAGGCCATACATGGTCTAGAACCTCTTTGTGCCTCTGTGTCCTTATCTCCTTCTCCTCCCTTACCCCTCGCTCTGTACGAGCCATGTTGGCCTTCGGGCACCTCTTCCAACATGCCAGGCACACCACTGCTTTCCCCAGCATTTCCACTGGATGGGCCTTCTGCCTGGACTGCTCTACCCCTATGTTACATGACTGAACCCCTCATCTCCTTCTTGATTATCTTCCAGTCTCTCCTTCTGGATTAAAGCTCATCCTGACATCCTATTTAAAACTGAAAACCTCCCCACTACATACTCCAAATCTGGAACTACCAATTCCTGTTACTCAGCTTTCTCTACCCCACTGCCACAGCAACGGCTAACAGAAGTCATTTGTTCTATTTAGTGTCTGTTATCACTTTCCCCCGCTAGATTGTGTACTCCACAGAGGTAGGATAGGTTTGTCTGTCCTATTCATCGATGCTCCATAAACATTTGTTGGATGAATAAAGCCTGAAGTTAATATTTTAAATTTCCTTTAAGTTTTTCCTACTGGCTCAAAGAGCAAAACCACTTCCTTGAACTTTTCCCACTTTGACATGGATAATTAAAAAAAAAACAAACCACTACCAAGACCTCCTTATGATTCAAATGACCCAGGAAACCTCTACCCATCATAATAAATTGTTTACTGGGTAGTAAACTAACTTGTGTATTGAATTTATTTCCACCCATCTCTTTCCAAAAAGAATCTGAGGTCACTCCTGTGGTAAGGAATTTCCCTCAGGCAGTACCAGAATTTGCTAACAGATTTATTGAAAGAAATCTGAGGAAAGGAGCTGATATCACATATTTGAAAAATGAATCATAATGACTAAGACAAACACTTGCATACACAATACAGTGTATTAACTTCTAGAACAGATATTGATGTTCAGGTGATGGCAATGGTTGCCAAACTTGTGACTACTCAAAAATCCCAAGATACATCAACCACCTCTCAAAAAAGGAAACCCCTCTTTTACAGAAAGTGAGCTCCCTAAGTTATAAATGGAAAATCTACTTTAAAAATACATAAATTGCTTAATTGCTCAGTTCCTTTGGTAGCAAGGTACTTCACACTAATAAAGATGAGCATTAAAGGATTACCAGGGATAGTCTAGGTGACAAATTACTCACACATCTTGAGAAAGAAATATTCCTGAAATTGAGACCAGGCCTGCAAAGCTTTTGCAATATTTTTCTGGCTGGTCTAATTTTAGATGATTCTCCAACTACTGCAGAGTTTTTAGCATGCCAGGTTTACCACAGCTCAAGCAACAGATTTTTATCTCTCTGACTGCAGGTCACATTATCTCATGAATGAACTGTTATTTAGGTCAGTAAAGAATCTCTCTGCCTAATTGAATGTGCATTTAATCCCTGGTGCTCATGCTTTACATATCAAGATTTTAGATAATTATTGAGGGGATGGGGAAGAGACTGATATCAGGACACAGAAAAAATTGTGACAATTATACTCCATTTGAAACAGAACAGGTCAAAACACCTGAATAATATGAAATCTGTCATTCTGAATGACAGGTTTACTTTTAAACTGTATTGCTATTGTTTAATTGATATTACTTGTTTACTGCTACTTCTTCCACAGTGTTAAACGCTTCTTTTTTTTTTTTTTTCTTTTTTCCCAAGCAAGAAATGCTCAAAACACCTGAATAATATGAAATCTGTCATTCTGAATGACAGGTTTACTTTTAAACTGTACTGCTATTGTTTAATTGATATTACTTGTTTACTGCTACTTCTTCCACAGTGTTAAACGCTTCTTTTTTTTTTTTTTTCTTTTTTCCCATGCAAGAAATGTTTCTTCCACAGTGTTAAACGCTTCTTTTTTTTTTTTTTTCTTTTTTCCCAAGCAAGAAATGCTGTGTGATTTAAAACTTTGAAGCTTGGAATTCTAGAAAAAGAAAAGCAATGTGTTATTTGTTTCTTTATAAGAGGCAAACAAAAATAATTTCTTGGTTAAATGATCACAGAGTACTATGAGGGCAGTGCTGGTGGGACTGACCTGCTGAAAACAGCAAATTAATCCAGCTATGGAATTCTGGTAGAGGAGAAACAAAATCCAAAAATCAGAAGTGTCAAGAACTATGAATTGATTCAGAAAACCTACTGTGAACTCAATTAGGTAATTTCATCTGTCACGAAATGAGATGATCCTATTGGTGATGCATTCAGACTTTGAGAAGTCTCAAATAATCTTTTGCCAAAACTAAGAAATATAAACTCCAGGAGTAGGGGATCAAGTCTCTCCCCAGTGGGTGCTGAGAACCACGCGTGGCATATAGCAGACCATTAAAATATTTGTTAAACAAACTTATGAGCATAGAGTTTCTTGTAGTTCAATTGAGTGAATATAACTTCACTGGAGGAACACTGTTCTACAGCAGGTACAAACCATTAGATTATCTACACAGAATGCAAAAGGCACAAATTTCCCCACACCCGGCTTGAGTGAGCCTCTAATTTCAAAGATTAGCATTTCAGATACACTTTTAAATGAAAAGAATCCAAGAAAAAGAACTATGGCCAATTCAACTGTTTCTGAGTATCTACTCTGTGCCAAGCTTCACCTTCTAAATATTGAAACTTAGACTAAATCAGAAAAGGAAAAGAAAGAAAGAAAAAAAAGCAAAGATATTCAAGTTCGACCTTGAGAGAGTTTGATTTAAGTGGTCAGAGGGGACCCAACCAGTGTTTTTAAAGAATTACCCATGTGAATCTAATGTGCAGCCAAAAATGACAACCACTGATCCATCAACACAACATTGAATTCTTAAACCTAAACATTTTTATACAATCATGTTTTATCTCCACTGATAAGCAAAAAACTAATATCCTTCTTTATTTAAAGACACTTGCCACACTTGTGTAACACTTCCAAAGAATCTGATATTCAAATTTAAAATCTGCAAGTATGTTCTAAGAACATTTCATTTAATAAGTGAAGAAATAAACCTTACATGTATGATGTTGTAACTTAAAATGTGATGCCAAATTACTCTGAAATTTAAAAAATGCTGTGCATAGTGCCTAGCACAGTGGTGCTTTCAAATAAAAATTAATACAATTCTGCACTTTCAATATTGATGTTTACATGTTTCCTTTGCCTAGACTTTACAGATAAATCAAGTGTGGTGGTAGTTGCCTGACCTTTTCAAATCAGCATTTCTCATTTTATGATTTTAAATCACTTCACAACTATCAAATGGGGAATAAGTCCCCTCTCACATGTAGTACATTTCTAAACATTCTATCTCAAAGTAAATCAAGGAAGGGTGACACTGTAATCTTTCTAAGAGTGGCAAAGGAGAGAGTTAAAGACAGCAGCCTACAAAATGCAGGAACATTTATAACATTAAGAAACCCCACCATATGAGATACTTCCCATACCCAAACTACTTTTCCTGTAATTAGCTATTTTATTGTAATGACTAAATCTGGCATATGGCTACCTTCCCCTCAGGAAGTGTAAAACACCTTTTGGATCACAAAGGCACCACTTACTGTGCTGGGACAGGAGCACCCAGAGCTGTCCTATCCTAGAAGATTTTTGAGTGAGGTTCACTCAGTACCTATGGGCTGAATTAAACTGCAAAGCATATTCCATGTAATCTTGGATATTAGAATAGATTATAACCGCCGAGGAGCACCCAGAGCTGTCCTATCCTAGAAGATTTTTGAGTGAGGTTCACTCAGTACCTATGTGCTGAATTAAACTGCAAAGCATATTCCATGTAATCTTGGATATTAGAATAGATTATAACCGCCGCTGGTACCTCTAAGATCACAGGGCTGTTCAGAGACTTGATGAAGCAAACCAGACTTTGACTCTTCAAATACTGTGTTCTCCATTCACAAGGCAGTCAACAGCACCAACTCAAGAACTTTACAATCTCTCTTTTCTTCCTCTTCCATTTTGAGTGCAAACCTCTAATTTCAAAGATTAGCGTTTCAGATACACTTTTAAATGAAAAGAACCCAAGAAAAAGAACTATGGCCAATTCAACTGTTTCTGAGTATCTACTCTGTTCCAAGCTTTAGCACCTGAAGATTGAAACTTGGACTAAATCAGATAAACTCCAATAATTTCAAGGCAAAGGCTCGATGTCCTCATTCAGGCACATTATCAGAAGATGGAAGCTTTGCACGTTTCAGGGATTTCAGATATTCAACAAGATGGGTTTGGGAGTCCTTAAAGAGTTAAGTTTCTTAAGTGAAAGCACTACTCTTATGCTCTTACAGTGCCTGAGGCCAAGCTTCCCTCTGGCTGATATAATTTACTGTGTTTTCCCTACTCGGTCCTGACAGCTGTTATCCTCAAGTGTACAGCTACAGGCTTATTACAGTTGCACAACTCTTTTTTTGGACTCCATGCCTTCTCTTTAAGGTTTAAAATCCTCAATGCAGAGAAACAAAATCAGTCACATGGGATATGTTTTCACCATCTCACCAAAGTACTCCTTCACACAGGCTTAGTCCTAAGAAGGACACAGCTATGTAACAAAAACACTTTCCCTCACCGTGAGAAAAGGGCCTGTTTTCCCTCAGCACCTGCTTAGTAAGTGCTCTTAATAATCTGCTTTCTATCTAAGTAAAATGACTCAAACCTCCCCAAATTATTAGGTCCACTGTAAAGACAAACTTGATCATAGGATCTTCACCCTAAAATAGACATTCAACCCCAATCAAATCAAGTTGAAAAGTCAGGGATTAAGGAACAACATACATATTTTAGCTAACTCATTAAAGCAGCATCCTCATGTGGTGAAGTGATGTTATACAATTCAAAGCATGCAGAAATGAGTCAGAACACCTGCATTCTAGTGGTAGTTCTGTAAATGGTGTAGGGCACTGAAGTGGTCTCTTAATCTTCTCTGTAGCCTGATTGTTTCACATACAAAACAAAGATGGTAAGCAATACTTCATCCAATTTGCTTGCATGGGTTGCTGGAAAATAATGCTTTTTACTTTAATGCAACACATTAAAACAGAGCTCTTAAAATCAGTGGGAGTGAGTGGGAAGCAAATATAGTATAACTCCTTAGAATGAGTCTTTTCCATCAAAGAAACATACAGAAGAGCAGTTATAGCTGAATACATTATACCTATAGGAGGACAATTTGCAGAAAGTACTTAAAATGTTATTACATGGCTGAGCTCAACCAAAACTGGCCTAGTATTTTATTTATACTCTTTTGCGTTGCCTTTAAATACTAAAACCTAACCAGACATGCCAAATTCACCAGTGGTTCCAGAAGAGGGGGTTTTAACATTAGATTTCAATTTATTCCCATTTGGTTGGGAATAAAATATTTTCATTTTGCTTAGCCTCCTATTTCTTTCCAGGCAATCTAAAACCTAGACAAAAAATAAAAAAAAAAAAAAAAAAGAAAAAGAAACAAAAGTTGCATTTAATTTAACATGTCTTGCTAACAGTAAAAAGTAGAAAAAAAAAAAAAAAAAAAAGAAACAAAAGTTGCATTTAATTTAACATGTCTTGCTAACAGTAAAAAGTAGAAATTCCTTGCTAAATGTAATTGTTCTTTGTGGTGGACTTGCAAGCAAATATCAGAATCTTGTTGGATGCAATATCTTAAAATTCATCTTTCTGATAACAGGGGTTAAAGAAATGATGCTAGGGTTTGGGGAAACAGGCTGTTAAAAACATTGTGCAGCTCCTGTATTCCCCAAATCATAATCTGACAATTGCCATCCCTACATTACATCCTCACACTCAACAAGCCAGCTTCATCGGGGTAACAAAAAAAAAAACAAAAAAAAAAAAACTATGCCAGTGGCTTTGAACATATTATCAGTATTTTTATCCATAAAGGCCAGGCATTCTCCTTGGATTAATACTTATTCAAATAACATCCTCCCCCACATGGCCACGTCTGAGGCTTCTTTGTGATAGTTCCATGGTGAGTAGTTGTTTATCAAGCCATTAACTTGTTTTCCTTTTTTTCCTGCTCTCTCTGTAGATTAACTATTAGCAAAATAAAAATTTCCTTCTTGCTGTATTTCAAGGCATTCATAAAATCACTGTTCCCTCTGGCAAGGGTCACGCTCATACAGCAACAGGACCAGGTGGTGGGTCCGGAGCCCCTGTGGCTCCACCTGCCCCTGCGAGGTCCAGGCACTGCTCTCACGGCCTGGGCACACTTCCTTTGACACAGGCCAGCTCATTAGCTCCCATAGCATTGCACAAAAGTCTGGCCCAGGACCTCTTGCTCTTTCAGGGGCTGTATCTGCTGCTTCTCAAGATTGATTTTTCATTAGGGCAGACTGTGTTTCCCTGTTACACAGATGGTACCAGAGACTCCAGGTGCAGCTGCTCACTAATCGGCCCAGCACAGCCTCTCGTAAGCCCACAGATTCGGAATTCATTTGAGAGCTGGTGACTGGGACACTTCACTCCGCTGGTTCTCATCTCCCCCAAAGAAGTATGTGGTTCGGAGCTTCAGCTAGGTGCCTGAGATTCCTCCTACAGGCCCTGCCCTTCACAACATAAACTCCCCTGGTCCTATGATTTCTATTTTTGGTGTAAGTTTGCAGTCATTTCTAATGTCTGTGTCCTTTCAGACTTTGGAATACCCTGATTGATCAAAATGATTTGCTTCTAACATTGGTACTTAGTATCTTCTTCACCTCTTTTAAGATTAGTGGTCTACTATTTTAATGAAAATGAATTCTCCAACCCTGCTTCCTCTGACATGTTTTGTGATGCTTCTGTCAAGAAATAAATCAGCACTCTTCATAAACATTTCATTCTTATTTGACTCCCTTCCTATACAATTCAAATACTTTCCCTTCCTGCACAAGGGTTCCTTAAAGACTCAAATACATCCATCTCTCATGTTTTGTGATGCTTCTGTCAAGAAATAAATCAGCACTCTTCATAAACATTTCATTCTTACTTGACTCCCTTCCTATACAATTCAAATACTTTCCCTTCCTGCACAAGGGTTCCTTAAAGACTCAAATACATCCATCTCTCTCTCTCTCTCTCATTTTGCATCATCAGTGCATTTTATGGAATTTATGCTTATAATTGCATCTTACACTTCTCTTTATCTTGTACAGGGACTGTCACAGTGTTCAGAAGCTTGTACAAGTATAATAAATCATTATTACCGGATTGATTACAAACTACAGAGCATGCTACCAGGCACCTATTCCTAGCTGTGCATTTTAGAAAAGGCTAAAGTTACTTATAAAAACATCTGACCATTTCCTATAGAAACAACAAAGCCCCACTTATGGAACAATCCTACAAATACTATGGAGTGTGAAAGGGCATATTCTATATGCAGAATGAATTATTTGTATGATAATAAAATGAATTTTAAAGAGTTTTATAGGATTACGGAATATAGGGTAATATGGCACACATATACCTCTACCTATAACAGTAATCTACAATTTCCATTAGGAGTTTTGTCTATACACGGTCTCAGCATTCTCCACTTTCAACGGACAAACATGCTGAAACCAATTCTGTTTAAAACAAACAAAAACTCTTTCTAAATGCATTTCTTGGATTTAGGCCATTGTCACAAAATCACTACTCTTCTGTGTGGCTCCCCTGGCTGCTCTGAAAGCTTTGTTTTCAAATACAAAAGCAGATTTGAGCATTGCTTGCAGTGAGTGCTGTAGATGGGATTTAAATAATACAGCAGTTGGGACTAAAAGGAACCTTTAGAAATGGCTAGATAGGGGATACTCCAGATGGGGATAGGAAAAAGGCAGCAAAAATTCACATGCAAGAGCTTTCAAGATGGTGGCCTTAGCATTTGCACTCAGTCTACAGAATCTGCCATACTTTCCAGATGCCATCAAGAGTTTGGGTGTGCAAGTAGGATCAAAATTGGGTCATGTTTAGCAAAACAATTTTGTTTTTCCCTTCAGAACCCATTCCACAGAAAATAGGTATAGAACAAATCTTAAAAACCATCTAAGCCAAGCACACCTATCCCAAACTCATCCACTCATGAATGCATGAAGTATGAGGGTGCATGAATGACAAAGAAAGAAGAGAATGCACTTACATGAGCCTGCATCATCTGTATCTCTATTACAGCTATTCTATTTTAAATGGTTATATTTTGTCAGCCAAACAATTCCATTTATTATTCCTTCTCTCAGTTATTCCAATTCAGAAACTTGAGAGAAACAGGAATTTGATACCATTTATAAAGTGCTCTGATTATGATTAAACTGTGGTGCTATAGTAGAATAATAACGGATATCAACTCGGACTTTTAAAGGCATTCTAGAAATATACAGTCTACCTATTTGTTTTGTGTAAATATTTGTGTATCTTTCATCTAGATTCATTCTAAAGTACACAGGGAAAAATACAGATGAGATATGAATTAACACCTCTCCTGTCAACTTTTTCCCATGTTATTCCGGGCAACTGAAAATTTGCATAAATAATATATAAAAACATGGAATATAGGTTATGACCATTATAATAATGTCGATGATTCAATCCACTTTCACAATCTACAATAGCTCATAGATTTATTTCTCACAGACTAACTAGAAAAGGGAGTTTGTAGTCTTCCCTTAATAGTCTTAACTCCTGTCCTTTCCGTCATTTGACCTTGATGTTCTTACATGTCGGTTAGTGCCAGTCCACTCACTATAGGCCCACCACAGAGTTTCCTCCAATCCATGATGAAATGAGATCAGTAAGAATAATGTAGTAAATTTTTCACAAATTGAAATTATTCAAGTTAAAAGGTAGTCCTATTAATACAAACTGAGATTGTCTTTTACTGCTTCTTTTAAAAGTTATGATGAAAGCTGATGATAGATTTTTAAAATGTCCTTTCTTGTCAAAATAAGATGTAAGTGCCTTATATATGTCCAAGTCTAGGAACTATTGTCCTAAATATCAACCTCCTCTTCCTAATGATACCACCGTAACTATGGGATGATAAAATAAAAAAGAGAAAGATGACAGACCAAAGCTTTGGTGAAGAAAGATGAAATGTAATAAAAGACATAACTGTGTATTCTGTGACTACTGCTATATAAACATGTGCCAGCTTTGTGGTAATAACCACAGAGAGCACTTCCCATAATCCAGCCTCTGTACTAATTATTTTCTGTACATTATCTCACTTCTCACAACTTGGGATTAGTTGAAGAATCTGTTGCTTTTCTAAAGATACTGGCAATTATACATCAAAATTAATTGTGGCTATGTTTGATTAGTATCAAAATGGGATACTTATTTTCCAAAATAACCAAATAGCTCCATTATTTGTAACACCATCCCTAATAAAACCTACAAACAGAACCACCAGAAGTATGTTCAAGGCAGGTTAACTGAAATTAAAGAGTATGCCTATGAATGCTCAAATAAATTGATTCGGTCTTTAAGAAATGTGTTTCTTGGAACAAAAGTGACAGACATTTGTTGATGCAAAAAGAAAAAAAAATTTAGTCTAAAAATGGGAGAATAAAAAGAAAAAAAAGATATTTCCTCCTAACCCATTCACAACACATAGTTGAAATGATTTCGATTGTGTTTGAATGCGTTTTATTTCCTTAGATATGCACCTCAGATTAAAGAAAGGACCAATGGCAATATTAAGGAGAGGACTTGTGCACTGGAAAATACTAAAAGAAATCATAACATTCCATTACGTAACTGAAGAGATGGTCTACTGAGGGAAAACTAATTAATAGTTGATCCAAGGAACAAAAGAAGGCTGTTGTGTGACATTTTGTTGGGAAAGTGACTGTAATAATTTTTTAAAAGTCCAGAGAATGTTCACATAATTACAGCGATTATGGTTGATAACTTAAGGGCTAGATGAGTTGGATTCTTTTGAAGGTCTCCTCCACCTTGTAAGAATACAACTTTGTTATAACCTTGATTTACTATAAAATAAGTCTTTAAAATAATGAACCGAATACTACATGATTATACTGAAGACAAAATATTTTTTAAAAGAAACCTCAGCCTCTAATCAAGGGGAAACTTTAAATAGGATAACGTAGAATTTCACTCTAAGGGACAATAAGCTCTGAAAAGTTAGTATTGAGCGGCTGGGTAATAAAAAAAAACAAACAAAAAACCGTCAGATTTTGAAATTAGAAGCCCTCTATTACATAGCTCACTAACTCTAGCACTTTAATCCACTTACTTCATCTTCCCAGGCCATAGTTTCCTCTTGTCAATTCCACTGTAATAACAGGGCCATCTATTTTGCGAAGTTACTGCTTGGATCAAACAAGATACTGAGTAAAAAAGAGTTTTCGTTGAAAAGGATAACATACACGGTTACTGTCAGAGACATTTATAAGGATCCAGAGAAGTGCCAGCTAAACACAAGACCATTAAAGGATATAAAGCAAACTATACCTTACCTGTCTGCAGTTAGCGCTTCATTTTTAAATATGGCACTGCTTGGTTCTGAACAGTGTAAAAGTCCATCTGATAACCCACGGGACAGTGCCCAAGACCAAGGATATAAAGCAAACTATACCTTACCTGTCTGCAGTTAGCGCTTCATTTTTAAATATGGCGCTGCTTGGTTCTGAACAGTGTAAAAGTCCATCTGATAACCCACGGGACAGTGCCCAAGACCCTTGCAACAATGATCACCTAAGGAAACATGCATCACCATTTTCCAGTCTGGTGATTTCTGAGACCAAACGACCTACAGTTTGGTAACAGGATAAAGAAACTTCAATCGTAGGTGTCTGGATCGATCAAGGTTGGATCACAGTAACTAAAAACTAGATTATCAGCACTAAATTTTGCAATGTCTTTGAAAAGAGGTAATGTTCTCTACTGGTTAAGTCTTCTCGGACTTCCCCTGAATGGTCTACAGACCCAGTTTAGCAAAACAACTATTAACAACAAATGCACACACACATACAAGAACAAAAATCTTAAGAATCTAGGAAGCAGTTAATGTCATTAAATCATACAGAGTGGGCAATATGAAGCTCTTTTACATGAAGCTCAAACATTTCATCCTTTACCAGCTCCATCCCCAGTTAAATCAAATCCCTTGTTTATAAATTTTAAACTAGCTTGTAATTATATACCTGTATTTGTGTGATTATTTGATTGACAATTGTTTCCCTCTCAAGTGTGAGCTCCATGAAAGCAGTCGCCTTATCTCTTCTGAAACTCTAGCACACAGTGCCTGTCAATAGGTGTTCAATATATACTGAATGAATAAATCAAATGCAATTATCTGATTTGGAAGGCATCAGGATAAGTTTCATAAACATGCACTGTTTAGTAAGGTTATTATTATGTTGCAACTAAGCCAGCTGAGCTAGAGAGAGCTGAGCAAACCCAAAATAATATAGGCTAGGCTAAGGATCCTGCTAGATTTAAGTATTTTCCATAAATAATATATAAGTGGATAATTGAAAGATAACTAACTGTACATGTTTCAGCTGTTTTCAGTATTCAATATGTAAGCAAGAATTTCCTGTGACGTGCACTAGAAAAGATGTTTTCAGGATAGCTTCCATATCATTGTATGGATCCAACGTAAGTTTTCTTTTAAGAAGCATCTAAAAGGCTAAACTTTTCAAGGAAGTTTATCTTTTTAAGAAAATCTAGAAACTAAAGACTTGGCTCAGAATCACAGACTCTTCCCCTTCCACATTGAAGAACTGTCCCCATGCTTTGAAGAAGGCAACACCGGATCATACAATGTGCTCATTCAGCTTTCATGTATCTTGATATGGCTGCTAAAAAACAGAACTGGTCTCAGAAAACAGATGAGGTTCTCTCGGGGTTTGGGGTTTTATTCATCTCTCCTTCCCTTACAAATGGAAACTTCACAAATGAAGAGACAGGACAAAGGCAGGGAAGCAGGCAAGTGAGAGACATGCCCATGGGTCGAGTGAGCGAAGGGTAGGGGTAGAAGAGAGTGCTATGTAAGAGAGACAGACTGGTTTGCAGAGTTCTGAGTGCCAGGTAGGTAAGGGCAACCACCAGGTACTGTGAAAAGAGGCATGACCCCACCACACAGGCCTTCAGAAGACTGATCTGGCCATGCTGGGTGGAAGAGATTGGAGATTGACATAAGACAGGAGATTGGTGCAATAATACAGAGAATAGAGTGATGTTGGAATGGAGAGCCAAGAACTGATAAGAGATGACAAAGACAGGCTCTATATAACAAAGTGCTCAATACGAAAGAAAAAAAGGTAGAATAAGAATGTATATAAAGTGTTTGCACACAACTGTGAGTCAGTGAGAACTGGTCCCCTAGCAGGCAGGAGTAGCTGAAAGAGCCCAGCAGATCCAAGTAACCAAATTACAACAAACACTCCAGGTTTGAGAAAGGCTAGGTTCTGATTATACAAACATCTTCGACTCTCTACAATTTCTGCCTCTTAGTAGTATCAAGCATCTCATAAAAGTATCTGAAACCCAAGCCCAGCATAATGCCCAAACACTGTGGTTTAATGATTTTTAAATGTTGCATTTTCTTTTACCATTCAAAAGAGATCAACACAAGCAGGATGTTTTTAAGCCTGTTACACTGGATTTCTCACTGAAAACTTCAGGGACAAAGAGTATGGGACACAAACAACGTTCTGTTCTTAGACAGCCACATTTTCTGTGGCTCATTAACTCCTCCCATTGCCATTGGTTCTCTGCCCTTAGCAGGAGACCAGTTTGTCAAGAAACCCAGAGAGAGCAGGAAAGCTATAGCAGCCAGCTGAGCTGGGCATCCTGATGAAGCTATTTAAGTACTGCCTGCCTCCACAGACCCCCTGAGCACCTGATGGGCCACAGGTGGCATGTGTGACCAGCAAATGTTTATTACACCCCTGAGAAAGCACACAGGCAATGGAGAGCCAAGAGGACATTACCAGTCCTCCATATTGGTAATGTTCTCCTGAGGATATTCTATTTTTCTCCTCCCAACTGTGAAGATACATTCTGTAAGCATTGTCACATTTAGCATTTTCCTCTCTACAATATCCAGAGGGCATACACAACCCAAAAGAAAACATGGCCACCCTAAAGAGGCAGGCAAGACCATTATGAGTAACAGTATCTCTGTGAACCTTTCTATTCCAAATTCTATGAGTCTCACTATGTACTGGAAGCATGGAATAGTGCAGAAAGGAAAGATGCAGCAATGACGTGATAAAGTAAATTTTGAGGAAAAATAATTAAGGGATCAGAAAAGCAAGGAACAGGAGAGACATGAACAAGTAGGTTGGAAGAGAAAGGGAAAAATAATGAAAAGCAACAAATAAATGCAATTTACTGAATGATTCAGACTACAGAAAATCAGAGGTCCTGGTTTGTGCTGTTTTTTTACAGGCTATATCCTTAACCTCTCTCTCATCTATTTTCACCATAAAATGATTAGACATAAACAGGGCATCAAGACAAGCATAATCCTGCTGACATTAGAATGTAGCAGTAAAGTGATGATAGAATCCAGCACACTTGAACACACTGTAATCTTCCAAATAATTAACATATTGCCATAAGTCAAGTTGTTGAGACTCTCAGCCGAGGCTTCCAACTGCAATCCAACACTTGGGAAGCATGAGGGGAAAAAGAGCATAGAGAAGACATGCAGTTTCAAATGAAAGGCATACAATCGAGTGCAGCTACCAAAATATTTGGTAGGCTGAAGTTTTTTTTTCCCCCCAGCAAGAGAAAAGTAAAGACTTTTTTTTAACAGAACAGTTTGTTCGAGGTTACATAAGAACATGCAGAAAACAAGAAGTGATTTCCTTCTTGCCAATTTTTCCTGGTAACAGGTTACACCCAAGATCCTACTCAATTCTGTACATACTTTGCAGCTCCTCTGGCTTCTAATACATGAAGGCAGGATGCAGAGACAAAAACAGTACTGTAAAATACCTAATTTCTGTTTTCCTGACAATTTCAATGATGTTGTGCTCCCTGTCATTCATTTAAATTAGGTATTCTGTACTCAGAACATTTACATGCAACACATTTGTGTGCATGAGCACTTTGGAGTTTTTAACCAACTAATTCATACACCTACACTCATAATTACAGTCAGTGAATAAGAACCAGATTGGCTGAAACAGAAAATGACAGTGCTCTGTAATATATCAAGTTAAAAAGTTTGGATTGCCCCTCAAGAAGAGAGAAAAGGAAGGCTGTGTTCTTAAATTCTATCTTAGATGTTTTATGGATGTGTTTTCATAGCTCAGTGGATCTTAACAAGCATAATATTGCTGTCAAATGAGGGTGATCAAATTCTTTCCAGGTGCCAATATTCCTTACATGGGGGGGGTAGAGGTGGGAGTAAAATATAAAACAAGGATTGATGGCACTGAAACATTTACTATCACAGATAACCATCCTGGAATTAAAAGTTAAACTACACAAAGTAACTGAGAAAACCCTATGTTCAGGAATCCAACAATCTGATGATAAAGTATATGTTTGGTTTCATCTCTCACCATTTTTATACATGCAATATTGAAACAGCTGAAAACACAAACTCTTCACTGCCAACCTAAAATTTAAAAAAGAGGCAAGAGCTCAAACACAAAGAACAAAAATGTCGGCTGGCCCGGTGGCGCACTGGATAAGTGCGCTGCTTGGGAAGCACGGCGGCGCTCCCGCCCGAGGGTTTGGATCCCACATACAGACCGGTTCCCGCTCACTGGCTGAGCGAGGCGCGGGGGCAACACCGAGGGTTGCAGTCCAGTGAGCGAGGCGCGGGGGCAACGCCGAGGGTTGCAGTCCCGTTGCCGGTCCCCGGTCTGGTGCGGGGGCAACACTGAGGGTTGTGATCCGTTGCCGGACACGGAAAAAGACAAAAAAAAAAAAAAAGAAAAATGTCAACTTTTCTATTGCCAATAGTACTGATAACCTGAAGCTATAAAACTCTACTCTTTCCTTTGACTATGGCATAGAGATTAATAGCCTCCACAGTTCAAACTATAATTCCTTGACATTTTCTAGTGATTGGGAAAAGCCACATTATAGGCAGAGTATTGCTAATTGGAATATAACCTTGGGGAATGTTGTGGGGAGGGAGTCTTGGGGGGAACAATGAACCTTAAAAGACCATGACAAGGAATGATTCTTACATTTGAATACATGGCTTCGTGGGCTTGTTTAGATTATGAATCTTTGAGTCTTAAATTGATATTTCGTTGAATTTTCAATAATTTTGAAAACTGACACGTGGGAGAGAATAAACCCCATGACCACCCTGTAGTATTTCACCCTAGAAGTGCATTTAGCAATAAAAACATGCTGGGTGAATTAGATAATGAAATTTTGTCTAACCATAGGCAATAGAGAACAAAAATGTCTATATTCCCAAAAAATTTGTCCAGGAAAGGCACCAAGGTCTTCATGGCGACAGAATTACTAAACAAATAGGATCTCTTCACTACTTTAAATCTTCCAACAGGAATTTTTTTTTCTTGCTTTGAAAAGGAACCAAAATTGTGTCTATTGTATCTGACCGCACAGAAAAAAAGCAGCTTTCTATATATACCTCTGAGCTTTAGGAATCAAAGATGATGATGGGTAGGATTTTCACACACTACTTAACAAATTCTGTTCTGCAGAACACTAGAACCAGAAGGTTCTATAGTCCAATACAGTCTGGGGCTATTTCTCTTTTCCATACCCACAATGCACAATAGCCATATCAAAGATTCTGACAGTCCTGAATTAAAGACATCTGTTTAACTTTGTTTAAACCCATGTTTACAATGCTTAATTTTTGCCATAGTCATTTTCCTCCATATTGTGTTCCATGGAGTCTGCTTTGGAAAACACTAATTTAAAAATTGAACTCGTGTTGGCTGTAAGTAAAGAGTAAAAATTATACTCAGAAATGCAATGGAAAAGATACCTAAAGGTCATTAATATCTCTGTATAAAAGTTTACTCCCTTGTAAGTAGTAACGGGTCAGTGGAAATGGAAACTTACAGAGATTGTTTTTTTTTCTGTTTTAATGAAAGAAAACATTTTCCTCTAAAATGCTTAAAATTCTTTTCTGGTGAAGAAATACTCAAGCGTTCACATTCAGAAAAATAAGGGGAAAATAAACAATGAATTTGGCAATATAATAATTTCAAATAATCCTTCCTCTACAAGTTCAATTTGTTTTCTATCACTTCTCTATAAATCTTCCTCTCCCTAGTGACTCAATCAAATGCTAGCTTAGTGGAGGCAGTTTCAATCAAATTTGAAATTCGAGAAAATGAAGCAACAAGCCAAGCGCTTTAGCTTCATGTTAACTGGGTGGAGAGAGAGAGTGAAATGAGATTAAAGATAAGGGATTTATAAAAACTCTTTGGGAGATATAAGAATTCTCATTCAAGTATTAGTCCAGAGAGTTCTGTTGGTTATTTTTAGTGTTCTGTCTCAAATGAGTCAAGAAAGGAAAGGGTAAATGAGGAGAACCTTGAAGTAGATGAAAATAATACTACTTCAGGGACTCACGGAAGCCATGAAAATTAGCACTGAGCCTACATGCCCAGGACATAAAAGAAATCAGGACAGTCTTAATGAGAATCAGGCAGTTTGCCTAATGAGAACCTTAATATACTTTATTTTCCCTTTATATTTCATTTCGGTGTCATTAGATGCAGTGAACCAACAAGTATTTACTGAGCGCATACTCTATGCCCAACTCGGGCCAATGCTCTGGGGAGATCCAAATTGCATATAGCAGTGGTTGGTAATGTGTGGTTTCCTGACCAGCAGCATCAGAATCACCTGGGAACTTGTTAGAAACGCAAATTTTCAGTCCCACCCTGGATCCAGGGAATCAGAAAGTCTGAGGATGGGTCCAGCATTCAGTATTTTTAACAAGCCCTACAGTGATTTTGAGAACCACATACAGCCCAGCTGGGGAGGCATGAAAACATTAAATAGCAGCTAATAAAACGGAGCTGAAAAGTTTAAAGAGCTCAAAGTCAGTCTCACTGAATGTTCAAACTCTTTATGATCAAGGCACTGCCTTTAAAAACAAACCCAGAGCATTTTAAATTGTTTTCTTTCTCTTACCTCCACCCCCAGAGGCTTACATAAAAAGAGGAAAGGATGTCAACTCCCATTATAACAACTAAATGAGCACACAATCTAATGGGTATTCTGAGTGTCCTAGCCAGATTAAGTGCTCAGAAAGATCCATTTTTGTTATTTAGAGTATAAATACGTATGGCACCTTAAGGGGGTCTCTATCTGTGTTATATTTGTTATATTGTGTTTAGTAGCAGCCCTAGTTCTCTTTTTCAACAAACTGAATGATATACAACTCTGGAGGAATATATATCTGGATATATATATTCTGGTGATATAAGGCATTTTATTGCTCTACTTAAAGCCCTTTTACTATTTTTTACCCAATAGTCATTCTAGAATAATTTTGCCAAGGAATATTTCTCCACACATAGTGCTCAAACGTTTTAAGATTAATAATAATAATAATAATAATAATAATAATAATAATAATAATAATAATAATAATAATAATAATAATAATAATAATAATAATAATAATAATAATAATAATAATAATAATAATAATAATAATAATAATAATAATAATAATAATAATAATAATAATAATAATAATAATAATAATAATAATAATAATAGGCAGGAAGAATGGGGGTCGTATAACTTCGTATAATGTATGCTATACGAAGTTATTACGCGTAAGAGGATAGAAAGTGATGGGACTGCTATTATTGAGATCCAATTTTTTGTGTTCAAGGACAGCCTTCTGATGATGTGACATGTAAGCAGAATCTTAAAAGAAGTGAGGGTGCAAGCAGGTGCAAGCAACTGGGGAAGAGGATTTAGGGCAGAGGGAAGAGCAAGCACAGAGAACCTGAGAGGATGCCATGCTGGCATCATCACAGAACAGCACAGAAGCCGATGCGGGTAGCGTGGAGAAAGCAGAAGAGGGCAGGGTAGTCAGGGGCTTTAGGATATTTTAAGGATGTTGGATTTCTTTCTAGATTTGAAAGGAAGCCATTGGAGGGATGTGAGCAGGGGACTGGCATGCTGAAGCTCAGGTGAGAGATGACAGCCAGGTGAGCAGTCCAGGTGAAAGATGTTTATGGTTTGGTCAGGGTGGTAAGAAAGAAGTGGTCAGAGTAGGAGTGACTAGTGTTGAACACAGAACCAGTAAGGTTGCTGACGGACCGGATGTGAAAATGAGAGGAGAAGTTAAGAATCTCAGTGTTTTGCCTTGGGCAGCTGGCTACCACTGAGATGGAAAATGGAAGGGAAAGGGGATCAAGAGTTTGGTTTGGGACATGTAAAGTTTGTGGTGCCTAATCCAAGTTAGGGACAGTTGAGTAAGCAGTTGGATAGTCAAGTTTGGTGTTCAGAGAAAAGGCTGAGGTTACAGATATGCAATTGAGTGTCATCACAGATAATGAAGAAACAAACACTCTATTCTTATGATGGGAAAATAAAAATAGATAATTCCAGAACAATTCTTTTCTCAGTTTTTTCCTCACCCAGCTTTCCTGAAATGCAGTGTGGTAGAAAGAATGGTGAGCCAGAGTCAGGAGACTTGAATCTAACCCTCGCTCTGTCAAGGTCCTCTGGGTTTGGTTCTTACCTCTACATCCTACCCTTCTCATCTATAGAATAAATGTAATGCAGAATGATATTTTGACAGATAATAACAAGTGTTGACAAGGAAGTGGAGAAACTGGAACCTCAAATACTGCTGGTGGGAAGGTAAAATGGTATAGTCATTTTGGAAAACAGTTTGGCAATTCCCCCGAAATGACCACATGCCCCAGCACTTCCACTCCTAGGCATATACCCAAGAGAATTAAAAACAGATTTTCACACAAAAACTTGAGTGTTCATAGTAGCATTATTCATAACAGCCAAAACAACCAAAATGTCCATCAGTAAATGAATAAACAAATTGTGGTATGTACATACAGTGGAATAATATCTAAGCATAAATAGAAATGAAGTACTGATACATGTTATAACATGGTTGAACCTTTGAAAACATTATGCTAAGTGAAAGAAGCCAGATGCAAAAAGCCACATACTGTATGATTACACTTATGTGAAATGTATAAAACAGGCAAATCCATAGACACAGAAAGTAGATTAATGGTTGCCTGGGGCTAGGGAAATTTGGGGGTAAGAGGGGAAGATGGGAGGTGATAACTAAAGGGTAGGGGGTTTCTTTTTTAAATTCATTTATTTTAATTGACACATTGTAATTGTACATGCTTATAGGGTACAATCTGTTGGGTTTTTTTGTTTTTTCTTTTTTAATTTTTATTTTGTCAATATACAATGTAGTTGATTATTATGTCCCATCACCGAAACCTCCCTCCCTCCTCCCTCTCCCCCCTCCCACCCAAGCGTGTCTCCTCCATATGCTTGTTGTAAGCACTTCAAAAAAAATTGTGGTTGTTATATCTTCCTCTCCCCCACCCCCCCGGTTTTTTGTTTTGGTTTTACAATCTGTTGTTTTGATATATATTGTGTCATGATCAGGTCAGGGTATATGTTCTGAAAATACTGGTGATGGCCCCACAACTTTGTAAATATACTAAAAGCCACTTAATTGTGCATTTTAGAGGGGTAACTACCATGGTATGTGAATTATATTTTGATTAAAAAAAAGAAATGAGAAAAAAGACAGCCACAGTCAATCAGTCACAGCTTCTCATATAAAAAGAAAAGCTAAACCAGGTTGAATTCTTATGCCATTTGAAGAAAAATCAAAGTGAGTCTTCAAAGCCAAGAGGGACAATTAAGTCATTTGTATGCAGGGATGGCCAAGATACCCACCAATTGTATCTTCATTTCCACCTTTACCATGACTCCTGCTTCCAAAAAACTGTGATCTCTGAGTGCCCAGTTTAAAGTTGTTCAACATAAAGCAATGATGCCAGGCTTTAAAAAGTTCTGTACTAAATATAGTGACTACTGTGGAATAATAGAAATCTGAAAGGAAAAGGGGTAAATATAGAATTTCTTTCTACCACAGCAGAAAACTAGCCTCTTGGTAATCTCTTGATATATCAACATACTGCTCAGCCCCCAGTTTTCCAGGATTTCATTTCACAGTATTACTGAAATTCTGATCATGCAAAAATAGTGCAACACAAGTGTTCTAGTCTATCCTGAATCTACCCTGGCTAACCATGTTCCTATAACTATGCTCCCAATGGGTAGATCATAATATTTTAGTAAAATCCAGATACATATTAATGGGACTAGTCACAGAAATCTAGAGCTAGGTATGTACCAAATATATAAAAGTCCAAATAATTCTGACAGAATTATTTTATAATATGTGTGTGTGTATATATATATATGTGTGTGTGTGTGTGCTACTATACATATAGTAACAGGAATATGAACATCCAAATATGTCAGCTTAAAAATTGTAAACTCTCCAGGGTGCATTCAATTCCAAAGGGATTAATGTCCTGATGGAAGGGTTAAAGAGATCCCACTGGGTTCTCTTTAAAGAGCGTGAAGAAGGGCCCATCTCTCTCTTCCTCCTCTCTCTCTCTACAAAGGGATTAATGTCCTGATGGAAGGGTTAAAGAGATCCCACTGGGTTCTCTTTAAAGAGCATGAAGAAGGGCCCATCTCTCTCTTCCTCCTCTCTCTCTCTATATATATATAAAAGATATATATATCTTCATATTAGGTAATGTTCACAGGAAAATGGTCTGAAAAATCAGATGAAATAAGTTCATGTAACTTGACTGGGCAGAAATTTAAAATGTGTTGAAAGAAATACCTAAGAAATAAATGTCATATTGTTAATATGAAGTCATATAAGTTTGAGACCATCTATACCTTCACTTTAATGTTATTTTTTTCAGCCTCATTACATAAGCAGGTTTGGGAATTTTCTCTGGTATGGCTTTCTGAGTGCTCTTGCTAAGAGTAGGAAAGAGAAATCCCAGGGCACGTGTGTTTTGTCGACACCATTATTCATAGCTCGTGGGTCTTGGTACTGCTGTAGCACTTTCCTGATTCTACCCCACTTAGCAGTGCAGACTGCAGTTCTTCCATCTCTCTCTCGGGATCTCTTTCTATGTCTTGATAGTTCCACTATTTGTTATGAACTGAATGCTTGTGTCTCCCCAAAATGTATATGCTGAAGCCCTAACCCCCAACATGATGGTATTAGGAGGCTGGGCCTTTGGGAGGTAATTACTTTTAGATGAGGTCATGCAGGTGGGGCCCTCAAGATTAGTGCCCTTATAAGAAGAGGAAGAGAGAACAGAGCTTCTTTGAGGACACAGCCAGAAATTGGCGTCTGCAAGCTAGGAAGAGGGCCCTCACCAAGAGCCAAATCTGTTGGCACCTTGATCTTGCACCTCCCAGCCTCCAGAGCTGTGAAAAATAAATGTCTGCGTTTAAGTCACTCAGTCTACAGTACTTTGTTATAGCAGCCCAAGCTGACTAAAACACTATCAGTGGCAGAAGAACAGAGAACAGCAGCTAAACAACCTATCACAGAAATGGACCTAAACAGAGGCTTAATGCACTCCTGGAAAATGGAAAACCCTAAAAAGACAGAAGGCTGAAATGTCAGAAGAGAACTCAGGAAACAGAACAGAAGTAATAAATAATCTTTTCTATGAATGAGGTTATAACCTTGAGGATGCAGGGTTTCTCCAACACCTAGAATGGCAACTGGCAGATATGTAGGCATTTAAAATTATTTGCTGAACCAAGGAATAACAACTAAAATCATTATACATGGAAAAGAGCAACCAACCAAATAAGTATAACTACAACAAAATGAGGAGTTAGGAAATACGGCATAAGAAAGGTTTTTCCTGGTGGCTCAGAATTCTACAGCTCCATAATTAAAATTCCATACAAATTATACCTTTAAAGTTTCTATAAACTATTATTACTTTTATTACATGATGCAATTTATCAGATGTGAAAATGTTATTATAGCAGATTAAGATCTTATCAAGCACAAAACACAAAACAGTTTGTTTATGTAACAGAGAACCTATTTTGTTTCTTCTCCAAAACACTGTGTCTACATCTTGTTTATGCTTGTTTTGAATTATCTCCATATTGTTGGAGGCAGTTCACACAGAGAACACAGTGAAGATGCAGTCAGGTACATAAATGCCACCCTTTTCTTCTGTTTTGCACTCCTGTGAGAATTCTCTAACTTCCTCCTGTCCTACTATACCTTATAATCATGTGGTTCCATTATCAATGACATGAACATTATAAAAATTTTTCAAAATTTATTATTTTCCTAAGGGATACAGAACTCCTGAAAATGGGAAGTCTTCAATTAAAAATCAATTTGTCATAGCCCAAATACAGACTATCAACACATTTTGTCCTTAATCCCTCAGATACACTACATTCCAGAGTCACTGAGAATTGCATATTTGGATTGCTCGGGCCCATGGTTTTCTCCAGTGCCACTGGCATAAAAGTGTAAAATGTAATAGATATACAATTATTCCTTTTTTAAAAAATAAAACTAGCTTTAAAAACTGATACATAAGTTCCTACTTCAAAGTTCTGAAGGACACTTTACATATTTTCCATTGAGTGACTTTAAATAAAGCTTTGAAAATAAACTATGACTTGTAAAAATTTTTCTTCAATAATGCACATTTGGGAGCTTATAAGGCTTACAAAAAGAATAAAATGCGGGCAAATATGGAACAAGTAATCTTTTTTGAGGTAACTAATTGTGCCCATAGCTTAAGCACTGAGCTCTAGTTTTATGACACTTTCAGTCCACTCTGTGACTATAGAGCTCCCTGCCCTCATAGTCTGAATACATACAACTACCAGAAGGGATAGGTAAGAGGCATACTTCAAAAAGTACTTGCTAGCTTTGGTGAGGTTTCTGTCTTTATATCCCAAGTCCTGGCACATGGGAGGTACTCCAGGATATCTACACCTGCAATATAACTTCTCTACTTTTCTTCCCTCTTCATTTGATCTGCTTACAACTACTCTGTGCCATACAGAGCGCTGGGGCTGTGGTCTTAAGACTCACTTCATCTTAGTCTCTGCTGTCAGTGTCCTACAGGCTAAAGGGAGAGACTGCACGGGACTCAGATGATATTGCCGCTACATGGTCAGTGCCAAGAGAGAGCAGTGTGGATGTGTGCGTGTGTGTGCATGTTCATCCCACAGAAGGTCCTATCCTTGCTCCACCTCAAAGAATTTGTAAAACTTTCCACTTTTAACTCCAACATCATATTTAATAAGTGAGTTTCACTGCTGCCAGAAATGTTTTAATAGAAATAAACCTAACCAGTATAATTTAAAATAATTATCGTGATTTCCATAAATGGGGTTCCAAATATAAAAATCATTTTTAATTGTGGGATATTTATTCTAAGCTCATAGCATATTTTAAAACATAATCCTTAGGAGTGTTTTATCCACCTTTTTTAGTAATTTATGTATGATTTAAAATTTATGTGTAATGTGTATGAAATCAGTACTGAAATAGATATTCTAAGTTTCACTATAGAATTCATTTTTATAGCTGTCTACTGCATAATATTTGATTGATTGCAGAAATCCTGTCAGAATTCCTACTGTTCCAGTACCATAACTACTACTCTTTTGATGCATTTTGGTAGATGAGTAATCACTTTCTAGTAGGATTATCTCTATAGCTTGCCTAAGCTGACAACCATCCTGTATCTATAACTTAATAACCACTACCATTTGAAATACCATTCAATTCTACACACCACGTATCTCTACCAGCAAACCACCTCAGACGCATTTTAAGAATAAAGCATTTTTCTCTTAAGAACATAGGTCAGAGGCTATGAGAGAGGACTCCACAAAGAGAAGCCCGGCTATGGGCGGGGAAAAGGGAAGTCATTTTTCAAATGAGGTTGAAATGTCCACTCCTGGAACACTGACCTGTGCTCATCCTTGCTGATGTGGCTTGGTTATCCCAGAGGCAGCCACCTCCAGGAAACAGAGGGACACACAGCATTTCCCATGTAAGTTTTGGCTCCTCTGCCTATTATTACTAGCAGAGATGGGAGATTTATAATTTCGCATGGCTACCTCCCCGGAGTTCTAGGGTCTGGAGAGCATTTTGACAAAATCTAATAAACACTACAAACTAAAATCACTTTGTTTTTGTCATAAACTTAAACTTCCCCATAACAAGGAAATCTCAAGCTTTTCACTTTGCCACTGCTCATTAATTCAGTCTTTATCCCTATTCTTTCTTGCTCTCTACCTTTAAGATTTTTTTAATTGAATTAAACATTTTAGAAACATGGAATAGAAGCACACTGTGACACAACAGTCAAGACTGTAGCAAATCCATTCAAAAGTGGAGACTGAAATGTCAATGAGGAACTAAACAGTCCAGGCTAAGCCATGAGGTACCGTCATCTTGTGAAATGCTGAATCAAATAAATGAATCAACAACTCTTACTGTTCTTTTAGAAATTACAAAACCCTTAGTGGGGTTCATTATACTCTTAATAAATAGTTGAAATAGGACTGTGGCCAACCCAAGAGCACTGAGGATGTGCCCACAGCTGAGCTGACAGACTTCATTACCTACCTTGATCTAAGCCTAGGCTACTAAGGCTAAGAAACAGTTCACCAACAGACATCCAGATAAAAATGTAAGGTCAAATATTGAGAAACAGCTCTTTTCTCCATCAATCTAGAAATGGTAGTTGAGGATAAAGTTAGTTTGAGATAATCTCTAAAAATGGAAAGTTGAAAAGGACATGTTGAAAGCCAAAGAGGTCAAATATTGAGAAACAGCTCTTTTCTCCATCAATCTAGAAATGGTAGTTGAGGATAAATTTAGTTTGAGATAATCTCTAAAAATGGAAAGTTGAAAAGGACATGTTGAAAGCCAAAGAGTAAGGCAAGATACCTATAGTCAGGAGGCAGGAAGAATGGGGGGAAGGAGGAATGATGGGGGACAATCAGAGGAGAGGAAAAAGAATTACCTGCCATAGAGGTCAAGAGAGGAATTTTAAGAAGACAGTTAAAACTGCCAAATATGTAGAAGACATGCAATAAACACTAGTGCCATTAAAAAAAAAAAAGAAAGAAAAGAAACAAGGGCTTATTGATGCTTCCTCCCCTGGCCACCAGTGAGAAACAGGCTATGTGTAAATCCCCAGAGGGCTCATGGGGTAAAACTAAAATCAGAATAGGCTCAGGGATATATCTTCCCACCAGAGATTGGTCTAAGGAGGTTAAAAGAGAAAAAGACACCACCAGATGGCAACACAGGGCCAAATATAATTCCCTTTATTTATCTAGGATCTATAAAAACATTGGATCATAAGAATGGTCAATGTATCAATGGAATGTCTGCTTTTATGTTTAATAAAAGATAAGATTCAAGAAATAAAAATTGGTCCCCACAGAAAAGTAAATATTGAGACTGAAGGAGCCTCTTGTCATTGTATAGAACATACCCTCAATTAGTAACTGTACCTTTACTGTGTAAATGGCAGAGGAAAGTAATTAACAATTAATAGATGCTGCCCTCAATTTAAAGCCTCGAAGGGAAGTAATTAAATTTAGCAGAAGCTGTAGCCTCTAAACAAAGATACATCATACAAATACAAAAGGAAACACAGATTTGAATAATAAATGCAAATTAGAAACAAGGTTTGACTGCAGACTAAAGGGAAATGATCCTAAAATTATTTTTCCTAAGAAATTCTCTGTTCAAGAGACTGGTTTATGAACCTATTTTAATCTGGGCAAAGGTTTGATGTGAATCCTGGCTGATATTTCTTAAGTACAACCATGCTTCCAGAGTATTTATGCATGCAGATCAGACAGCTTCCTGCAGTCTGAATTAGCTGTACAAGTACCTTTCATATCAGTGTAGATATACTTGATATATACAGTGTCAACATTACTACCACGGATGGAGATCACAAACATTGCTCTGCTTGTTGGTCATGAAATAAAATTGCCAACCAGAATTTGTGTAGCTCCAGAGGGTAAATTAATGCAGGCAATACAGTTATCAGCAGTCTTTAACCTCCCTCTCTAAGCTTCTAACAAAAACGTTTAGGGAGAGGCAGTGTTACATTTGGCTACAGCTGCACATTACATGGTCTGTTGAGACTCAGATGTTGATGGCTGAACTGAATAACAAACAGCTGGGTATAAATGTAAAAATCAGAAAATCAATTTTAAATACACATATTTCACAAATCCTCTGAAACTCTAGCACTGTAAAAGAAAGAGCAATTAGCATTATAGAGTGAAAAAGTATACAAGAGATTAAAATTCAAAAATTTACCTGGGCACCCTGGGGTCATACCTTGGCCGAGCTCTTGTTACTAGTTCACAAGGGGCTGTATGAGAACCAAGGCAGTATCATTAGATCATTTTCTGGCCCTGGTCATGCTTCAGATCAAAGTTATCAGAAGTATCTGAGCTTCCTATTTGAGCTTTCCAGAATGGGGAAAAGTTATTTCATGAATTTGACTGAGCTGAAGGGAAAGGTGTCCCTGAAAGTCTCGTCTCAGGTTCTTTCAACACCAAACCCAGGTGTTGAGGGAATGATGTTTACAGAGAGCTGTAGAGACAAATTTCCAGCACAAGTGATTTGGGTTAGAGAAAAACATAAGTTAATGAGAGAGCACATCCCAAAGTACCCAGCCAGGTGCTAACAAATTAGAAACACTAAATAAACTTTTGTTAAATTTTGAATAGCTTTTCTATTCATAAGAATTTAAGTAAGAAAATGGGTCAGAGAAAGAGAAACTAGAAATTTGTTTTCCTAAACATTTTAGAAGCATGGATAACCACTTTTGTTGAAAGGTTTAGGTTAAACCTATGTATAGATTTTTAGTAACTAGCACACATGTTTGTATTTAAGAAAGCTAGTGATACAGGATCATATATGAGGCATGGATAACCACTTTTGTTGAAAGGTTTAGGTTAAACCTATGTATAGATTTTTAGTAACTGGCACACATGTTTGTATTTAAGAAAGCTAGTGATACAGGATCATATATGACAACAGGACAATACAATTTATCATCCAAAACTGAGACACTTTAATAAGTAAAAGGAGGACACTATTAGTGATGACACCAGGTCAATACATATAAACTGGGAATATCCCAGCAAACCAAGACACATACCTTGAGTACCAAGAATATGAAAAAGAGCTTGAGGTAACATCTGGAATACCAATTAACTGACCACTATCCCATTCTCTTATTTTCACTGATCCACGTCTATTTGTTCTCAAGATTCTTGATCCAGTGTAAATTAAAGAGTTCTTCTAAAGGAAGTTTAGGGAGCAAAAGAATAGACTAGATAAAATCTACATTTCATTGCTTGCACAATTAATTCTGTTTCATACCAGATCCAATCTGACCTAATGGAGTAGGGTACTACTACTCTGGCAGCTTTTACAGATGGGAAAGATCTGCAAGATTACCAGTTTTGATTAATGTTGATTTTCTCCCATCACAAGATAACTAGATTCTGCAATCCAAATGGTCAAGGTACTAATGTAAATGTATGTTCTCATTATGTTTCATCCAGTGTTCTTAGTAATAAGGAACACGTGAAATACTTTTAAGGCCTCTAGGAGGGATCTATATGAGCAAAAAGAAAAAGAAAAAAATGATGAGGCAATGTAATATTTACCTCAACTGATCTACAGGGTAAAGAATGAAGGTCTTCAGAAAATTGAAACAGCTAAATTCCTGTGTCCCAACAAGAAAATCTTTTATTAATCCAACATAGCCCGAAACACAAAAGTGCAGATCCTTTTTCATTTTCAACTAGTATTTCTCTGAAGAAATAGGCAGTCAACAGCAATAGACTAAAAACTCAAAGTAACCAAATGTTTAAGGCTTATTATCTACTATTGTTACCCTTTATAAAATTTTTTTTTTGTCTTTTTTTTTGTCTTTTTCCGTGTCTGGCAACGGATCGCAACCCTCAGTGTTGCCTCCGTACCGGACTGGGGACCGGCAACGGGATCGCAACCCTTGGTGCTGCTCCCGCGCCTCGCTCAGCCAGTGAGAGGGAACCGGTCTGTATGTGGGATCCGAACCCTCGGGCGGGAGCGCCTCCGCGCTTCCCAAGCGGCGCACTATCCAGTGCGCCACCGGGCCGGCCCTATAAAATTTTTTTGACCCTTAGAACAGTCAGTAACCATCCAGTACATTATGAGACTCTGAGACTTTGAATATTTGTGTAAAGAATGATGCTTAAAATAAGCTACAACCCCTCTTATTCACTGAGAGGCATTTCAGAGTAAAAAAAAAAGATTTCAGTAAAGAAAATGTTTAGGTTTGTTTCCACATGACAACAAAACAACTAAAACCCCTCTTATTCACTGAGAGGCATTTCAGAGTAAAAAAAAAAGATTTCAGTAAAGAAAATATTTAGGTTTGTTTCCACATGACAACAAAACAACTAATCAGTTCAGCTGAATAATAGTTTGATTGTGACTCATAAATCCTATACTCCTCAGCTGTCCAACTTAACTATTCAATCTGCAGTACAAACTGTACAACTGCAGCGTATTTTCTGACTTGCACTATATTTACAACACCACAGTGGAATCAGTTTGCTATCGTAGAGGCACACAAGAAACCCTGAGAATTAGACAACTTTCAAAGTTAATTTACTTTGCTTCTAAGCTAATTACATTTCTTAAAGTAAGTTTTGCTGATTGGCTAACAACCCAAGCTATCAAAAGCTCAGGCACTTGGTCAGAGGCAAAAACACATAACCTGTCAAAAAAGTACCTTGAACTTAAGAGAGTATTTGTAATTCACAGAGGAACTCCTGAAATACACAATTGAGTTCCCCTCATTTGTACCTTACAATTGGGCAATTATACTATATTATGAGACTGCCTATGCCTCAGAATTTTCACTGCTGGCCTTGCTTCAAAAGCTGCAACAATCCATTTACATAAAAGATGAAGAAAAAGAAACAAACCCTTGTTGGCATGTTGTATCACACAGAAAGCTTTTACTTGGACCCCAAAGTTATCTTATTTCAGCTCTATGAATGTTAAAAATACTGAATATAATTGGTAATCTTCATAATAATAAAGTATAAAGTGGTCTAAAACCCAACATACATTTCAGTTTATAATTTATATTAGAAAAGGTAATACAACATACATATTGGGAAATACCCAGTTCACTAGGTAAATGCCAGACCTAAATGGGTTTTAACTGTTCACAATTTATGACCTGATAAACATTTGTTTGATAACATGTTTATCCTACCTGTCAAAGAAGGACATAAGAAAATCAGGAATGATCTGTGGGTTTTCTGAGCAATCTTAGTTAAGTATTTGGTTCTGCCTCTACTTTGGATTAAAGCCACCACAATAATTTTTCTTTAGTTTTTCAAAGAGTTTGTACTCTACTTGGGCCTGGAAGGTTAAGTTATGACATTGTGAAACGCTATGCAGGTTACAAATTTAATGCTTTAAAAACAAAACAACGATGTCATCATAAGTTCTTCCTCCCATTAGTTTTCAATGCAAAACCAATGAAAATGTCCTATTCAATGAATCCTTGGATTTTAAAATGCTACTCAACAATGAGCAAAATTCTAAGCTATAATATGTGATTCTCTTTTTTTTAATTCCAAGTGGTTTAGGTTCTCACTGAAATTAGAAATAAGGTCTTATCTTGTCTCTAGAAGAATAAAATCAGCCAGGATGTTTTTCTTATTCCATGGCCAGGTTCTAAGCACAAGGGGAGAGCCTATGATATAACGGATCCCCACAAGAACAAGGTTTATTGATTGAACCCCATTTTGGGGTGGAGGATGAGAAGACCACATGTCACAGGGATGCAATCATACCTGCCCCAGAAAAACAACAGCATCTGTACCTCAACCAACTTTTAAAACATTGTCTATCATGTTTAGATCTAAATCAAATTATGGTTTATTTTACATCCTGGAAACAGAGGATTTGTGAGAGGAGGTGCCACCGTGATTGAGTTGACAATGGACCAAACAAACCACTAAAAGAGTAACAGCATTTTCCTTCAATTATATGATCATCACTGGGGACCCAGCATTTTGACACAGTGTTTAAACATCAGACAATGGAGTTGGTATCATGTGGTTAAGAGCCATGGTATTGGACCTCACAGTCTGATTTCTGAAAGCCTTATAATGAGGGTGGAGTGGATATACATTCCACTCTTTGGCTGTATTTTTGTTCAACAAAGCCTGCAATTTTCAGTCACTTTAAAATGTAATTATAGATAATGTTTGCATCAGTAGCAAGAATACAATAAGCACCCAGGCCATGAAAACTCCACTTAAATCACATCCTCTTAGGTTACTGCACTTGTCTCCTGCCAAAAGTGAAGGCATTGCGACAAGCTAATATTCAGTATGAAATGGTTTGTGGGTTAGACCAACCCATGCATGAATTTTACTCTAACATTTCTATTATCCCTTCCTTTACATTGGGTATCTACACATGAGACAGAAACTTACGATTTGCTGAAAAACCAGAATCCTATCAAATGTTTATGTGCTTGAGCAAAAAGCTATAGAGAGGATGAAAGTGTAATGACACCTGAAATGGACCAGGTACTATATATGAGTTAGTCATCCAAAATCCACTATGATCTGCCTTAGAGTCTTACTTATATATATTATTCTATTGCCTATTTATGCAGCCCACTTACAAAGAAGGGGGTAAAAATGGCTGTAACTGTAGAAAGGATCTGATCTGCCTTAGAGTCTTACTTATATATATTATTCTATTGCCTATTTATGCAGCCCACTTATAAAGAAGGGGGTAAAAATGCCTGTAACTGTAGAAAGGATACTGCATAAAGTCACTACCCTGAGTGGGACAGTGGGGTGTGAATGCCACCTGAGAGCTTTTTTCTAATTCACAAGAAGTCACAAGAATATGGGCTAGAAGTGCCCCTGAGAAAGGGCAAGTGTTTATCTAAATCAAATGCAAAAATTAAGAAGTTGGACGTAAATGGGGGGAAATGCCAGGTGTCTAATGAAATCCTCAAAAGAAACCTCTTCATAAATATACAGTTATGATAAATGAAGAATAAGTATCCACCTTAACTGCAATGTTAATTGCTTCCTTATCTCAGCAGTAAGTGAGAATCTGCCTCAGGCCTTAAGAGATCTTGACACTGCTTTCATGCCCCCTTCCACTGACATTTCTTACTCATGCCTCTAGACTCAGAAATTGGTCTGGCAATGAAGTAAAATCAAGAAAAAGCAAGAAAGAGCTTTTTTTTACGAAAGAGCACATAAAAAGCAGAAGATTGTTGGGTCATAGCCAGGAACCTATATTTCACACTCAACAGCCACATATTCAGCTGCCAATCTGCCAAAATATCTAGAAATTCAACCTACTTATGGTCTTAGAAGGACCTAAGAATCCCTCAAAAGACAAGCAACCTCCAGGGCCAAACTTTGAGGCAAAATTTTTCTAAAGATTACTGGTATCTTATATAAATTACTTAGCCTAATGGCTGACCCATGTTGTATCCTAAATTGGGAACAACTAATATCATAAAATATTTCAGAAAATATGCCCACAGCAAGGCTGTATCCTTTGAAGTTATAGTAATCAGCAAAGTCCCTGGGTCACTCTAATGTAAAGTGCTCTATTATGTGAGCCTAGAGATTCTGCATTTTGGAGGTCACACTCATGGACTTGGTGAGTTTCTCCACAGTCACTATCATGATTTCAGCCACAGTGGGTGTTATGTATTCCCCTGGCCTGTCATGGAGGATAATCCTCAACCAACAGACTTTACACCAAGGCTTTAGTCTCCCAAACTGAATCTGGTCATGCCTGAATGAATAAAGCAAATCTTCACACTATATATTAGTTCTGATCTCTTAGGATTCTAAAGACCCTATCAGCTATGTCAGGAGAAAGAAGTGCTTGTCCATTAAGCACAAAAATGGTATAACTAGGACGCATACTGCAGTTGATAACACAAACACTACACCCACTGTCTTAACCTTACACCACCTCATAAGGCAAAAACTGTTGATTCCTTCTCTAATTTTTTCCGACCCCAGAGACTCACCTTCTATGTTCTCTAGGCATTCTGTGGCCTGAGCACCTAATGAGGCCATTAAGCTGCAGGGTCTACAATATTCCCCCTCCACAGTCATATCATCAAAGGGATAGGTTTCTGCTAGGGTTAGGATTCCCAATATGTGAGAATCAGCCTTCATACTGTGTGGCTGATTCTCTTCCCATAAGAAAATCAAAATCTATTTCAGTGAGCATAGAGATGAGCTTTTCAGAAGGTGCATATGGGCATATTGAATGAAGATATTCCTTTTGCTTCACCCCATCCCAGCCAGGACAGAATGTCTGACCACTAGTTCACAGCTGGAACACGAACTGCATTTTCATTCTCAATCAACATGCAGAAAGAAGAGGAAAAAAAACTCAGGTTTCACAACATTGTTCTAGGAACTGAGCATTTTCTGAAATTTTATATGGGAGCAATACTGCTTTATGGGACTTTGCCTGAGACTTTAAAGCATGACTGTTCTGAGGGAGAAAACATTAACTGTTCAGTGGTAATGAAGTTCCATTACATTT